>NC_091102.1:1310000-1467500 GCF_024713975.1 Paralichthys olivaceus | reverse complement strand
TATGAAAGACAATAAGTAGCTGTGAGGAGGAGACGTGCAGATAAAGAAGGAGGGAGGAGAAGAGGAGGAGACGTGCAGGGTGGAGGAGGGGCAGAGGATGGAACTTAATTATAGACTCTGGCCTTTGTCACAATAATGTTTCCTCACTTTATTACACAGTGTGTTCAGTGTAACTGATCCGGGACAAACTAGGATTTACAATAATCCAGTTACGTTCTGAACTTCGTGGTCTCACACAGAGATGTCGACGGAGCAGCATCTGGAACATC
This sequence comes from Paralichthys olivaceus, assembly GCF_024713975.1. NCBI lineage: Eukaryota > Metazoa > Chordata > Actinopteri > Pleuronectiformes > Paralichthyidae > Paralichthys > Paralichthys olivaceus. The sequence goes on along the minus strand of NC_091102.1, from coordinate 1,467,231 downwards.
TGCACCCGACTCACTGTTTTACATGTGAACGAATAATAACCTCACTACACTGTGGTGTTTTCCACTGCACGGGGATCGAACCCTGTCTGAGTGGACGACTCGCTCACTCGCTCGCTGGCTCGCACCTTCGTGACACGAAGAGGAGGTGATGGATGAAAGTGAGAGAGTGAGATTGAGATGAGACAGAAGAATAAATGGAAGAAAGAGGAGAGAGAAACAGATGGAACCCAGACATGACTGACAATGAGGAGGAGGGCCACGACAGCACAGACACACACACACACACTCACTCACACACACTGACACAGACACACACACACACAGATGATTGTGTGCTCAGGTTACACACAGAGGAAGTTATCTGTATCTAATCAGAGTCGTTCGCTCTTTTCCAAAACATTCTTTTCTGTAACATTATTAACAATCATTCGGACGAAGGAACGCAGTCAGCACATTCCCTCCTCTGACGTGACTCATCAGTTTGGAAACAAACGGTCACACTAACTTCAGACTCACGAAGTGTTTCCTCTGACTCAGAGTCAGATCGGACGAGCGGTCCCTCGGCCACGTAGACGTCCAGCGTGAGTCATATCTGCTTTTTTTTATCTGGTTTTGATCGAACAACTTATTTGTGTTCATCGCTCCAAATGTAAAGAGTGAAATGTTCTTGTTATCTGACAAACGAACCAAAGTCCTTCTCCCTTTCCTTCAGGTGTCCCGAACAACCTGTCCAACTGTCCTCATTTCTCCTCGTCTGTGCTCTTCCAGACTGACTCAGGGGAGACAGACGAGCAGCCAACAGCTGCGTCCAAACATTGGCTGAGACTCATCGGGCCCAGAGCCCGGAGTTTTTATCATCGCTTCACATCCTCCAACATTTTCACATCTCATGTCCCACAGCTCCAGTTCTGCCACGAGGAAAACCTGCAGCGCTGCTGAGCTGCAAGAGAGAAACTACGAGAGGAACCCAAAAGATTAGAGATCTGCATTTTACTCATCCACTTATTTCTCAGGGTTCAAATCTTTTCAGCCACTGGACACAAGGAGAGAGAGACGAGGCTCTGACAGTGTGACCGCAGCTAAAGGGACGTGATCATAGACCTCTAGAGGAAGATGTTCCACACTTTCACTGAACCAGGATGAAGCTGACAGAGCTGGTGATGGATGTGTCAGCGTCAGAGGGAGGCAGCAGTGACCTCGTCCTCGTCTCAGTGAGTCTGGACTCTGTCACCGGTGAAGACTTGTCACCGGTGAAGAATGAGTCCAGAGGTCGTGAGTTCACGCGAAGCCTCAGATGAGCTGTGACCTCACTGCTCTGCTGTCGAGCTGTCGTACGATCAGACATCATCTTTTCATCTTCAGAAAAGTCACTGAACATCAAGAATGGGACAAATTATTAGGTTGAGATTCTTCTGAACTCTCTGAGGTTCAACCACTTCACTGAGAAACCTCGGTCTGATGCAGACGGACGTACTGCGAGGACATGTAGAGCATCATGTAGAACACAGGACGTCTCCTACTGTGATAAAAGACAGAACATACATGTGCACCGCTGCAGAATATGTGCTGCACATCACAAGTTAGCATCACCACGTACAAATACACACGTAGTGACCACCATGAAGACACACACACACGTTAACGCCCCCCTCTGCCGGGACATCTGGACACCAGCGATGTGCTGAGGCTGATATTTGGTTCTGTGTATTCCTGTCCTCTGTGATGTGGACACACATCTGTGCGTCTCTGCCCAGACTATTCATAGACGCACCGCTGCAGCAGAACTCCGTCCTGATGTGGAGACTCACACACGTGGTCGTTAGATTTGTTTTTCAGTCCTCAGCTTTCTATCTGTGTCCTCTTCCTCCTGTGTCCCCTCATCGTCCTCCATCCCGCTGCTTCTCTGAGTCTTTCCCACACTTCCCGCTCTGTGTCGACACAGACTTTTCTCTGCCAAGCCCAACACTCTGCAGGACTGACCCTCGCTGCCAAAAAGATGCCCGCTGCTGCCAGAGAGGGGCGGGAGGTTGATCCCCCGTCCTCGGGGATCATGTGTTGTGTCAACACGCTGGAGCCCTGCAAACACCAGACCCACAGAGCTGATAGGTGGACCCACAGTGGGACAGCGCCCGCAGCGCCCCGTCTGCCAACTGTAGTAAAGAAACACGGAGACGGGTCTCCATGCCAGCTTCCTGCCATCAGATTAGCAGACTGGCATGCTGGGAAAGCAGTGGACGGACCCACAGACTGAGCAGCAGCTGTGGGGCCTCTCGGCTCAAAGGCTCATTTAAACACTTCAAAACACGAGATGAAATCAAAGCAGCAGAATCAGCTCCGACCATCAGTGGGGGGGGTGGGGGGGGGGGGGGGGGGGCAGCAACCAGCCGAGAGGACACATTGAGATCAGTGGAGTTTACATGGAGCCGTCAGTGTTGTGCAATGTGTTGTGTGTCTCTGGAGGAGCGGAGGAAGGAAAACAACCCGAGGACGTGACGTCACCTCGACTCCGTACAACACAAAGCCTCTGTTACAAACTCGGAGCAGGGAATTTTAAATTCTGCCTTTGCCAGACCGCAAGAATTTTATGATAGAAAATGTGATCCAGCATTTTTTACAGTGAGGACGTCTGCACTGACTCTTCCCTTTAACTCCGTGAAACTTCTCTGCACCTGCTGCCACACAACCAATGTGTCCATCCACTGACCTCTGACCCCTGCTGGTCAACAAACCGGGGGGGGGGGGTGCCACACCTGTTGCCGGGGCAGGAAGGGGGTCACACCCTCCTGTCTCCCTCCACCTCTGGAAATAGACCCTGTTGCTGCAGAACTTACATAAGTCGCCGCCTCTTTCTGAGCCGTTGATTAATGAGCACAGACGCTCGGAGGCTTGTGATATCTATTTTAGTGCGTCTGTGTGTTGTTGTACACACGAGTTTGTGCAGGATGAATCTGGCACTTTAACGTGGCTCTCGTTTCGGTCGCCCGCCTGTGTACTGCGACGCTGTGTTGGCCTCGGTCCTGGAAAGTGCGGTGGAGGAGATCAACAGGTCAGCTGATCAACAGCACACGGAGACAAGGACACGTCCGAGGAGCTGGAGACTCAGGGATTCATCACCACACTCATATTAATGAATTAATCAAACATATCTAAGACACGTGTGTAAAATATTTTGATGTATTCAAGACGTTTCAAGGCCTAAAATTATTCCTGTGAAAACCTGTGAATGCTTCTAACCTGAGGGACGTTATGTTTCAGAACCCGACTGAAGTCAGATGCTTCAGCAAACCTTTTTACAAGAATGAAGCAAAGAGACGTGTAACTAAAAGAACAATATCTCAGACTTTAATATTCTGGCAGACATCAGCTGTATTAAATACACATGATTTCCAGTTTTTCTTTCCCGAGCAGATTAATTTTCAGTTCACATTTAAACATGGAACCTTTTATTCCAGAGCGTCAAATCTTAATCTGACTGTTAATACAGAGGCAAATAGAATTTTAGAACAATTATTATTTACACAAGTTACAAAAATAATATATTTCACCAAAAAAAAAAAAAAAAGACAATAAGAAGCTCTATAAAATTACAAATATATTTCTATTATAAAAAGCCATTTGTTTAAATACTCTTCCAGCTCAGGTTTCAGATGAGGGAGTGTGACCTGCTCTGTGTGGCGGTTTGTGGTTCTGACAAATGTTCCAGTGAAAATATTCCTCGTCGTGATTCTGCACAACAACAAGTCCGTGTCCTCGTGGCCGCTGAGCGTCCTCGTCCTCGTCTCCCTGCAACGATAATTTCTTGGCGGCCGACAGGTTAAATGTAGGAAGCTCGACCTGACGCCGCAGTGGAGTCACCAGTTGCCGTCCAGCTGTATCCTGTTGGGTGGTTGTCAGTGTGGGTGGGGGGGAGGCAGGTGCATGTTGAAGGGGAGACGTCCACTCCCTCCCTCTCTCATGGCTTCACTCCAGGACGCCCGCGAGCCTCCGTGTCACATGCCTGAGAAGAGACAGACAGACCTGATTAGAACAGGGCTCCTTGGCTCAGAGGTCGCCGGCTCTATTCTGAGAGCGGGGGACAGACATCGTAAACACGGGTGTCCCTAATAAACACGCCGCTCTCCCGGGCTAACGGGGGGGGACGTCTGACCGGACGTCAGCTCCAGTGAAAGACGCACATTCAGAGGCCGGAACACAGAACAGAGGCGGTGGAAGGAAAACAGAGCTGAAAGAGTTCCAGCTCTCTCTGCGGCCTCGTTCCTCTCCTGACATTTACAGTTGGAATTTCAGCCCAGAACACATTCCTCATTCTCTGATGCAAGTTCCAACACTTACAGGCCTCGTGTTGAAGAGGAGGCCCGACGCACATCGACTGTCTCCGTTTGCTCCAGATGATCAGAAAACCACTAAAGGACGCCTCGTGTCAGATCCTGAGTCTCGGGTCTACGTGTCGTGTGCAGATTTCTCGGCGTTGACAGTTGTCTTTCGTCTTTTCACAGTTAAGTGAGTGACAGAGTGAAAAGCGATTCGCCGCCCTTCTCTCCCGCGTAACCCCAGAGGCCTCGAGGGCCACGTGACGGACCCCAGCTCCGTCATCGTCCTGACACATCACTGTTTCTCAGAAACCTGGGGGGGGGGGAGGGTCGTTAACACCCTGACCCTTAAAGGCCGATTCATGGTTCTGGAGCTACGTAGGTCGGGAGGAAGCACGGGGCCACGCCGTTGTTAGCGTTCATAGTTGTGCATGTGTTTCTATGCTGCTGTGTCGCTTCCTGTTCGCTTATTTACAAATTCTCTGGCGCCTCAGTTTACTTCAGGACAGTGAGTGTTATCACTCGTAGGTTACGGCTGAACACACGGGCTGATTCTGGTTCTGCATTAACACTTACTCTCTAATGTCTTGTCGAGGTCGGCGATGAAGTCCTCCAGCTCTTTGGTGTCGCCGAGTTTGGCTGCAGAGGAGAAGAAGCAGAGATTCAGACTCAAACGTGAGCGTCGACAGACGGTTCAGTAATAATCCGTCTGTCTTCGTGTGTTACTCACCTTTTGGTGACATCAGCGGCGGTGAGGTGGCTCCGGGGGAGAACACGGTGGGAGAATTCAGCCGCTCGTCACTGAAGCTGAAGCTGTTTCTGTTCAGTGACTCTGCACCTGTCACGAAGAGAGAGAGGGGACACACACACACACTGATTAAAACCAGAGAGCTCACACACACATACACACACATTCACAGAGATCTGATGTGTGTCAGTGGAGCAGCTTCAGTGTGTAATCAGAACAACCTTCCTCTGTGGTCACACGTGTGCGTGTGCTTGTATTTGCACACAAACACTGGGATAAACAAACTGAGACACTTTCTTCTCTGTGTCTAAAGCAGCAGAAGCTTCCACTCTTCTTCACTGGACGACTGCAGGAAGAGCGGAGCAGGTTGTTGTTTGGACTCCAGCCTCCGTCTGATCTACAGAGCGTCACATGTAGGACCCAGTGAGGGATCCTGAGCCCTCTGCCACTTAACTCCCCCCTCCTCCCTGACCTGAACACAGAGCTGCTCCCTGAGTCCGGCCTCCACTTCCTCTCTGGGCTGGATCTCAGTTTTTGTCATTAATCGTTGCCGTCAGCAGCCCGTCCATCCATCAGGCTGCAGCACAATAGGTCGACAGGTCCTCTTCATGAGAGCGCCATGGAGAAGACGGAGCTCAGGCAGGAATCTGATCCCTGGAGCAAATCAACAAGCTCATTAGAGCCTCAGACGCAGGTTCAAACACCTGCCCCCCCGTGCTTCCCCCCCTGACGCTGCTCGTTGCACAACCCTCAGCGGTGATGGTGTAATTACTGGTCAACACTGCGGGCACCGGTGATACAATCAGAAAACCACCGGAACACATCAGAGCTTGAAAAGCACTGATTCTCTCTGTGTGTCTGAGCTGAGGACGGTTTCTGTCTCTCTGTCCTCACACGTCCACTGATCAACTTTCCAGAAGTCTCAACCACCATAAAGATCTTTTTTCCCCTCATTCCCTGGAGACCCAGCCCACTCACACATGTGGGGAGCTGCAGTATCTTCACTCGTGGAGACCTGGGACATATTTCCCTCCGTGTGTCAGAAGCTGGGGGCCAGCTCTGCAGCAGCGGGGGGGGGGGGGGGGGGGGGGGGGTCAGTGATTCAGTAACTCATGACTGTGAAACGTTCAGAGACACAGTACGGGGGCAAATATCAATCTAACCCCAAAAAGCTCTGAAGCACTTCTCTTGCTCGTTTTGTGTAATTTTGTTTTCATGCATGTGTCAGCACACGATAAGAAACTGCACAGGAGGAGGAGGAGGAGGAGGAGGAGGAGGAGGTGATATGACTCCATGAATTAGCATTAATGAGACTTAAGGTCCATGAGCAGCTGATAAAAAAACTGAGACTGTGAATGTGCAACAAGTGTCAGATATTATTTCTACAAGACCTGATCTCCGTTCTGGAGTCCCACTCCGCAGGAGTATAAAGTCTGGCGCCTCCTCCCCTGAGGATGGAGGGGGTTAATTGCTCCTTTAATTGATATTGAAGCAGCATGTGAGTACTGAGGTCAGTTAACACGTGTTCTCACTGTCAGAGTCGCTGATGCCGCTGTCGCTGGCGCTGCTCCTCCTCTTCACGGTCTTCAGGTGCTCGTCGTACCTGAAGTGACGTTTCTCCACCGGCGACGTGAAATCCTCCATCACCGCGTCGAACTCGCACAGGACGTCGCTCAGGTCCTGCTCGTTCTCCAGGTCTGAAGAAACACACGAACACGTTCATCAGCTTCACACCAGAACACGGTTGTAATTGTAATAATGACGAACTGTGATGCTCTCTGTTAACCTCAATTAAAGTTATGACTCATTAATAAAACTTGAACGGAGAGGAACTCACCTTGAGCTTTGAGTTTTGGAGATTTCATGATTCCAGAGTTTTTATCCAGAAAAGTCTCAGTTCTGTTGAGTTCAACGTTAAAGTTCCTCAGAGTTAAAGTTCCACTGTTCGAATCCTGCAGCTCAAAGTGTCCGTGTGAGTCCGTGTGAGTCTGTGTGAGTCTGTGTGAGTCTGTGTGAGTCCGTGTGAGTCTGTGTGAGTCCGTGTGAGTCTGTGTGAGTCCGCCCCGAGGAGCTGCAGCTTTATACAGACTGTGAGGGCGGTGCGTGTGAGTGAGAGAGTGAGGGTGTGTGTGTGTGTGAGAGAGAGAGTGTGTGTGTGAGTGAGAGAGAGAGAGAGAGAGAGTGTGTGTGTGTGAGAGCGAGAGGGTGTGTGTGTGTATGAGAGAGAGAGAGAGTGTGTGTGTGTGTGTGCGTGTGAGTGAGAGAGTGAGGGTGTGTGTGTGTGTGAGAGAGAGTGTGTGTGTGTGTGTGTGTGTGTGAGTGAGTGAGTGAGTGAGAGAGTGTGTGTGTGTGTGTGAGAGAGAGAGGGTGTGTGTGTATGAGAGAGAGTGTGTGTGTGTGCGTGAGAGAGAGAGAGTGTGTGTGTGTGTGTGTGTGTGAGAGTGAGTGAGTGAGAGAGTGAGGGTGTGTGTGAGAGTGTGTGAAAGAGAGTGTGTGTGTGAGAATGTGTGTGTGTGAGTGAGTGAGTGAGTGTGTGTGTGCGTGTGCGTGTGCGTGTGTGTGTGTGTGTGTGAGTGTGTGTGAGTGTGCGTGTGTGTGTGAGAATGTGTGTGTGTGCGCGTGTGTGTGTGTGTGTGTGTGTGTGTGTGTGAGAATGTGTGTGTGTGTGTGTGTGTGTGTGACCAATAAAAGATTCCCCGGGTTGAAGTTACACCCCCCCCCCCCCCCCTCTCTCTCTCTCTCTCTCTCTCATAATAAAGTGTGTGTTTGTAAACAGCTCGTGTGACGTCACAGGAGGAGTAACACGGATATTTATAATTGTGACCTCACAGCTTTTCACCTTTTATTATCACCGGGCAGATTCTGAGGCCAACAGCCTGTCACACACGCACACACACACACACACACACTAACACACACACACACACACACACGCTTCTCTCTCTGCAGTGCACAATAATGTAAAATGTACTGTATGAATGTGTGTGATGTAAAAACCTGTAAAGAACTTTGAGTGTCATCAAGACCAAGATAAAATAAAGATTAATAGAGTAACATGACATTAGGCAAAGCATGTGTGACTTGGGGGCCCCCTGGTGGCTGCATTGACTCTGACCAGAATTTAAAATGCACCTGTATCTTTTATTATTCTAATAGGTGTAGTGTTTTATCATTCTTTTATTTTGAATCTATTTATTTTATGTATTATCATTATTATACTGCTTCGTCTCCATCCTCATCAGATCCAGAGGAGTCATCTCCTGGAGAAGTCAGCCGTCACCCTGAAGGTGCCACTGAACGACCTGGTCTGAGCAGCGGAGCTAAACGTGACTCCGTGAGACGATATCAGTGTTCACGTGCTCATACATACCGACACTCAGAGAGAATCATGGATGAGCTCATGCATCGCATCATCATATTTATTGCAAAATAAATTACAAGGCCTCTACTTACATATTTACATTCATCTCTATTCATTTCATAAAGTAACAAGTTAAACATGTCAGAGTACAAAATGCATAAAAGTTTTTCAAAAACACAAGAATATTGACAAAAGGGTGAAGAACTTTATCACATGAAACCAGAGCGTGAGCAGTGATTACACAAATACAAGTACATTGTTTACGTTGTAAAAGCTGTGATTCAGTATAGTTTTATATGTTTTATCCTCTTTACAGTGAGTTTTCTTATTTACATTTTTCTCAAGAGAAAGTACAAAGATCCTGATGAAACAAATCTGACATATTTAGGGAACTAATTTGTGTGTGTGTGTAATTTGGTGAAGCTTCATTCAATTTAAAGGAACTGTGGGGCAACGACGCCGGAAGTGAGGGGGCTGCAGCATCACCTACTGGTAAGGGATAGCAACTGCAAGGGAAAAAAGTTGTCTAAAATCAATGACAGAAACTTTAAGCAAATTTTCTACAGTAACATTTTAAGAGTAGAATAGAATCAGGCCTTAAAAACTATTTTTATTTTTTCTAATATAGAAGTGATGGTCAAAGTGAGCTGAGAGATTCTCTGAGGTTCTAAAGTTTACGGGTGGTTTGATTTTCTGAAACTGGTGTAAAATGTTGTTGGTTAAAGGAAAACTCACCTGTGTGTGTGTGTGTGTGTGTGTGTGTGTGTCTGTGTGTGTGTGTGTCTGTGTGTGTGTGTGTGTGTGTGTGTGTTGCATCAATCGAAGTCGCAGCCCAGCAGCTCTATCCTCATGGTGATGGAGCTCATCCAGCTCCTGGGGATGATTCGGACGAAGCGTGAGAAAATGGGCGGGTAGATGTAGTTCTTCACGTGGTTGTTGTTGTCAGTGTTTCCTGAGAACGTCTGGATGTGATGAGAAAGAGAAGATCGATTAGAATCATTGATCTGCTCCTGGTTCACGTGTTTCCAGTTTCCATGGGATTTAGCCGCACCTTGACCGGGAGCTCCTCGTCGTCTGTGTACTGGATCCAGTGGATCCCGTTGTCGCTGTACTGCAGAGTGTAGGAAATGACGTACATCTCTGTCCCCAGAGACTTGGCTCCCTGCGTTACTATACCTGTGATCTTCTTCACCTTGGGCAGTTCCACCTGCAGCCACTGGTTCCTGTCGTTATACTGTGGAGGAGAAAGCACAGAGAAGGAAGTGAAGACTTATTCTTCGTCTGTATTTCGCTCGTTCCTCGTTCTAAACCTGAAGGCGTTCACTGAGGCCCGGCCTGTCAGAATTAGAGGGAGAACCTTGGCCTGCCAGGCGTTGATGGTGCCCTGTCTGTTGAGGCGAGCGAGGGACGGTTTCCAGGATCCAGAGTACCAGCTGGAGGCCGTGGAGCTGGCAGTGATGAGATTATCTGCTATGTCTCCGCTCTCTATCCCCAGAGGCACCGAGCACCCTGAGGCCGGAGATTACAGATGTTACATTGACAGTTATAGTACTCACTACACACACACATTTTTTTAAATGATTCATCATAAAATATGCAAAATGTATGAGGATATAAAGTTTAATCAAGGTCAGCACATGGATCAATGGTGTTGTGACGATGTACAGAACCGTTAATGTGTGACATAGATGCTGATCACATGGTTCGTGTATTTAAACTTTTGCACACACGCAGAAACAGACTTTACCGTCGAGCTCGCAGCCGTAGAACTCCATGCGAACTGTGGCCTTGTTGTACCAGCGGATGGGGTGGAGTCTGATGAACCGTCCAATCAGAGGTGGAGAGAAGGTGTTTCTCTTTGACGCGTACGATTCCTCGTTCCCACTGAAGACCTGATGAGAGAGGAGGAGACACAGAGAGAAAGAAATGAAGAGGTGATCGTCTCTTTTGGTTTGTTAATGATTCCACATAAAACTTAATGTGTCATCATCTGCATTGAGTTGTGTTTTTGTTAACCCTTGGATAACCTTGTTTTCATGGATAAGAGTGTAAATTCTGCAGGTTATCAAAGTCAACATCAAAGCTTTTGTGAGTTCACCACATTGTCCGTGGTTTTGCGGGGGTTGATTATAATTTTATGAGAATTCTCTGTGCTGTAATGTTCTAACAACTCAATAATGAATTTCTCTGTTTTAGCAGATTCTGGAGTGAGAGACCTCGTATGTTGTTCTGTTTCATCACACAACACAAGTGAGAGAGAACACAACTGCTGCATTTGCACATATCAAACCCCCCCCACCTTCCTGAGGTCGCTGCTGTTGCCCTTATAGAAGATCCACTTCCTGCGGTCGGTGCTGTAGGAGATTAAGTACTTGATCACGTATTGGTACTTAAACATCTGCTTGGCTCCCTGAGTGGCCACCTGACTGATCACAACCGGCCGCTGGAAGTCCACCTGCACAGGGGAACTCACATTTTAGTCACATAGCAAATGCAGATGTGCAAATACAATAATTACACATATATAACACATACCTGGATCCAGCTGTGTTCCACCTCTGTGCTCCACGCATTGTATTTACCCTGATTGTCCAGTCTGGCAAGATGCGGCTCCCAGTATCCTGCAAACATGGAAACACTGTCATCTGCTGCCGTCTTTACTCACACAGCTTCAGTTGTGCAGTATTTTGTGTGGTGGCAGTGGGATCAACACTGTATCTGACAGCAGGAGGAATATTTACCTCTGGTGTTGATTGCTGTGATCTGAGCATCTGTCACGCTGCCAGACTGTAGACCCAGCGGACGGTTACAGTCTTAGAGGAGACACACAAGTCACAATATTAAAACAAGATATACAATCTTTAGATTGTGCAGCAGTAATTAAAAAGTTTGTACCGTTTTCTAGAACCAGGAAGAGAGTCTGCATTCCCTTCTGTTGGTTGAAACCAACTAGTGTCTCCAGCTGCCACAGACCAGGTTTGGACAGAAACATCTCCAGAGTCGCAAAACTCCCTGCAGATACAGTTTGGTAAATAAGTTGAAAACACATGTCCCTGCTGCAATACTGACATGGAACACCATCAAACACTATATATCATGTAATTCTGAATCCTCCTGCACAGACACTGCAGTGCTCACCGGGCAGCAGAGGGTGGACAGCCTGTCTGTAGCTGTTGATCCTCTTTTGCAGGAACGTCTGTCCGTGGAAGTGGACACTTTGAAAGTCTTTGGGAGAACCCATGTTGATGAGGTGCCAGCGTACGAGCTTGTGGGTGTTCATCCTCAGACCCTTCAGGTTGAAAATGATCCCGTTGATGGCTGAGGACATGAGGACACGAGGAGAAGAAGATGCTCAGGTTTGATCATATATCAACAGAGTGTTTGAATGAGCCCGTTATAGAATGAGTTGTTATTATATTCAAAGTGCTTCGGGTGCAGGATTATTATTTTTATTTAAAGCAGACCAGTTGAAAGTATAAAATTCTTTACAGTGGAACTTGAGGTCTCCCTTGAAGTTAGAGTCAAAGTTTCTCCTCCGACTTTTCCTCTGCATCATCTCGTGGTTCTTCTCGTAGAACCAGCTCTGAGACTCGTCGAAGGTCATGAACAGCAGAATGAACTCCCGAATGTCTGATAGGTCCCGGCTCAGGGTTCCCTCCCGACACACTAGCAGAGGTCCGATCAAGCCGGAGTGGATGTCCCTCTCCTGAGAGACGGAAAAATTGTAATATTACACAAGCATCAATGTCTTACTATACAATTATATATATATAGAGCCAACTGTGACTTTTCCCTGCAGCCATTTGGGGGCGCCACAGTCATACATTGAAATGATAGATTCTGAATATCATTTCTAAACATACAATCAGTTATTAATTATCTAAAGTACTCACAGGATTGACACCTGAGTAGTAGGCCCAGGTCCGACAGTCAGACTCGTCTTGCGATGGCCCGACCATGGGGTGGACCTTCCAGAGATATGTGAAGGTGGTGTTGGGTTGAACCTCGTTGTCATACTTGTACCAGTACTTGGAGCCGTCCTCATAGGACAGACCTTCTGACTGCTTGGTGTAGGAAACTCCATTTGGGTGAATGGAGTACGGCCGGTTGGCGTTGTTCCTGAACACCACCTGAGAGTAAGAAGGACACAGGTCATTGTCGGGTGGTTACGGTTTGCGTCTCGTTCTTTTGTGTCTTCAGTGTGTCTTCACAGTTTGTGTCATATGGACAGAACATGTCTCCGTTTTCAGTCTTTGTGCTATAATGTCAAGCTCAATAAATTGTTATGCTGACGACACACAGTTATATTTTTAGTGACAGGCCACGAAACCTCCTCAAACTTAATGACAGTAAAACAGAAATTCTCTTTATCCTATTCCTCAATATATAAAACCTGTCGCAGGGACTTGTTTTTGAGGATCAAGTAAAGAGTTGTCTGATCTTTTTTAAACATAACTGAAGTTAATTTTTATTTTCAGTGTGAAATGTGACAGAGATTTTTAGTCTTGCTGCTTTGGCTTCCTGTTTGTTTTCACAATCATTTTAAGATTTATTGATTTTTAAACTTCTTTGTATACGAAGGATTGACTCTCTCACTGTGCGCCTGCACATCTTAGATCAGCTGATGGTCTTTCATCTCTGGGGGAATTTAATTTAGTTTATTGTCTATTGCTCAAATGTATTTTAGTTTTCTCCTCTTGTGAAGCACTTTGAATCTTCGTTAAGAAACGTGCTGTACAAATGAATCATTTGACGAGATAGATAACAGCAGATTTCCGACTGTCTTACCATGATGCTTTGTTCAACCTCGGCCTTGATGACCGGCCCCAGGATTCCCAGATGCTCCTCTATCTCTCCGCGGATGTCGGGCGTGTTGAAGCTACTGTCCGTGTAACCTCTGAAAACCACCTTGGTGAACGTTGTTTTCCGGGTGTTATACTGCGCTTTGTCTTGTCTCCTGTGGGCAGGGCGTGACCGCATTTCAGTTTCTCATTGTGTTTCTTATTGATGCACATGTTTGAATTCCCTGAGCTTACCTCTGTCCGTAGCCGCTGTAGTCCCACTCCACCTCCTCTGCAGAGATGAAATACGTCTTGACGTTGGGGCCTACGTTTTTTAAGTAGTACTTGGTGGTCTCGTCCAGGTTGAGATTCTTGATGTCTTCGTCGCTGCTGTAGGGGTCTTTGAAGGACACATATTCATATTCATTTGCTTTCACGTCTTGCTCATCCAGCCCGAGATGATCTGGCTCATCTCCAGGAACATACAGCTCATAGTCACTGAAGTCAGGCCGCGGCACGCCGATCACCACGGGCTGGTCAGTCAGCACCGCCTCATCAGAGATGGCGGCCGGCGCGTTGGGTCGAGCCCCGCGTGGCGACATAGCTGGATTGAAACCACGAGGAGAGAATGGCAAACCGCTCCTGGCCAGAGGCTTGTACACCTTCCTCCTCTTGGTTTTCATGCCTTCACCCTTCTGCGGCCTCTGTCGGAGGTTCACCGTCTTCACCTTCCTCTTTGGAGCTGGCGTTGTCTGAGGGGTCTGTCTCTCGAAATATTTAACCATGTGGTCAGGAATCTCCATGGGCTCCATTTGGTGAGTTCCCTCATAAGTCCAGTTGTGGCCCTGTGTTTTGACAGAGGTGGATTTAATCGCCTCCTTGTTGTTTTCTGTGAGGTAGATCAGAACTTCTTCTACACTCTCGGAGACATTAAGCTCCTCAGAACTTCCCGTTCTGACTCCACCACTCTTCTCCCAATCCACCATCTCGTTACTTTCTGCAGACGCTGTCTCGTACAACTCGCTCATCTCCGAACTTATCAAGCCTGAAGAGTTGGATCTGGATATATTTTGAGATGTGGTGTTCTCCAGCTCTGCTCCAGTGCTCAGCGAGTCGATACCACCGGTTGTGTTGTCAGTGTTCTCCACTTCGGACACAAGGATTGTCGGGTTGCATCTGTCTGTGCTGCTGACGTTGAACTCTCCAACGTCTGGAGAGGACAATGATGCATCTGCTGACACGTTAGCTGCTGTGTTATTCTCATCTGTCCTTCGTGTCTCTGGCAGACCGAGGGAGCTGTTGGTGTTGGACCTGGACTGAGGAACAGAGTAAGAGAACACGTCCCCTCGGGTGAGTCTTTCCTCAGAGTCCTCATTCAAGACATCAGACATCTGGTTGTCACCAGTCAGGATTACGTTCATTCTTTCGGTCTCCAAGAGGGAATTTACATTTCCAGGTACTGTAAGATTTGCAGATTTTTGCACTGTTATTGTAAGATTAGTAGTTTCTTGTTGTGTTGCTGTAACGTTTGTAGTTTCTTGTTGTGTTGCTGTAACGTTTGTAGTTTCTTGTTGTGTTGCTGTAACATTTGTAGTTTCTTGTTGTGTTGCTGTAACGTTTGTAGTTTCTTGTTGTGTTGCTGTAACGTTTGTAGTTTCTTGTTGTGTTGCTGTAACGTTTGTAGTTTCTTGTTGTGTTGCTGTAACGTTTGTAGTGTCTTGTGCTGTTACCGTTATATTAGCAGTTACTCTCAGGTTTATAATCTCTGCAGAAACATTTTCGGCGCCTGATAATGCCGCAGCGTTGGGGACTTTGCTCTTCGAGTCCGACACAGAATCATTATCAGGATTTGAAGCATTTTGAGAAACGCTGCTATTTGTAGTTATACTGTCGTTCTTTAGGGTTAAACTAGAGACGGTTGTGTTCTCTGTTTCCAGTGAGGAAGAACTGTTGGAAATGAATGCTGCACTTGTGTTCTGTGTATGTGTCGTATTCTCACTCGTGCTTTGGTTCAGAAAATCAACCGCTGCGAGGTCCACTCCATTGGCCTCGTCACGATTTGAAAATAATGTCTCATTCATTGTGTTTGGTTTTGGAACAGACGTGTCGTTTTCACTCTTTCTCCCGGTGAAGTTCACGTCGATATTTATATCTCCGTTGGGCACGTCAATGGCGTCGTAGTCGAGGAAAGAGAGGTCCAACTTCTCCATGTCGTTGGTCGTCTGGTTTTTCAGAGACCTGAGACCCCACTCTTCTGCAAATGTGTCTGTGTAAGTGTCCGTCTCCAATTGCCATTTCTTTTCAAGCATCGGCTGCTCCTCTTCCTTCTTGATGTCGTCCAGGCTCTGAGGGTTCCACACGGTGTGCGACACCTTATCGTCGTAATCACTGTATTCGTACTGGTAGTCGCGATAGCACTCAACATCCTGGAACTTCACCCGCATTCCTTTGGTCGTCTCATGAGAGTTCAGGGAAGCCAGGAGCCAGACACCTGAGGAGAGACACACAAAGATCATCCAAACACGACATTTACTAGAATAAGACCGAACAGTCTCCTTATGGAACCACACTTCATATCAGTCATATATGATATATAGACATAACCTCCTTGCCTACGGTAACTAAGCACTTTGGAACTTCCAATTGTCTCCTCTGACCTTTTCTTTATTTATCACAAATATACACGTATGTTGACTTTCTGCTTTTACTTTACAAGGACACAGTTTGACATAAAAAGACAGTCTAAGCTGTGACTGACCAATGTTGTCCATGTTCATGGTGATGGTTTCTCCCGTCATGGGGTAGAGGCTGAGGAAGTCCTCTGTCCGCTCGTTCAACTCGAACGTATGACCATAGAACGTAGCTGTCTGGATGTAGTCCTGCGCTCCGATGCTCGACACGTGCCATGTCGCTATCTCGCCATTGCAGAAGCCCAAGAGCGGACCGCTCTCAAACATGTAACCGTTAATCGCTGAAATGTACGTCAACATCAGTCAATGCAGTGCAGCTGCATGAAGCGGCTCAATGTCCTGATGAGCTTTTGTTGAATCGCTAATTTGATTAAAGAAAAACTTACTGTGCATGACATTGGATTTGTAAAAGACGGGGTCTGCCTTGTTGACTCTGGTCCGGTCACAGTTTTGACCAATGTTGTCATCCAGGTACCAGCTCTTGTTTTCATCGAACACAGCGAACATGGCGTGTTGCTCCTTGTCTGCTTTCAACTGGAGAAACGAACCGAAACCTTCATCCATCCGTTTACATTTATAGAACATTTTCCCTTTAGTTTAGTTTGGACTTCGATGCTGTTGATAACATTTGATAATTAGCACGAAACACAAAATGCAGCTACGGGTTGTTGGCGGTGTCATTGATTTTGGAGATAATCTGAAATGAACTGAACCAAATTATTATAGAAAATTAAATCTGTGTCCTGATGATGGCGCCAGATGGAAGGTCAGTGGATCACAGAAGTTATTTCTGGAAGGAGCAGGAATCTGAATCAATATTTAATATGTCAAACTCATGGTGAAAGAATTGTCAGAGGGGAATGAGAGTCATGAGGATTTATCCTCTGGGGAACACGACTGTTATCATGGATCCATCGGTAGAACCGCTCCACCATCGCTGCCCACCGGTGTTTTACCTGCATGTTCCTGACGTTGAGCGAGTGACTCTTGCAGATCAGGATCGGTCCGATCAGTCCTGATGCGATGTCTCGTGGTGCGTCCACTGCGCTGTGGTACATCCGCGTCAGACATCGAGAGTCCCCGTCCAAAGGCTCGTCCTCCTCCATCACATTCCAGACGTAGGTGTGCGTCTCACCTGGCTGAACGCCGTGGGAATAGTTGCCTGGCAACCGCATCACAAAGTACCCCGTTAGATACAGTTCATCGTCGCTATTTAGTGATAAGTGAGAAGAGACTCTACCTCCTTCTGGGTAGTTGACTCCCTCCTCTGACTTCATGATGGTCAGACCATGTGGATAGATGCTGTAGGGTCTGGACGCCATGTTCTTAAAAACAATCTGTACGAGGACGGGAGGACGTGTGAGGACAGATAGTCCGTCAACAATCTTAACTCTGATAATGTTTAAAACAGAGTAGAAAGTGCAGAAGGTTTCATTTGTTTGACTTTCAGGTGGAAAGTTTCTTGGTTTTTCTCTCAGAATTCAATGGTCTTGAAGAAAAAACTGAAAATTAAAGTCTGGATCTAGTGAATTCAAATGTGGTTTAATGTGGAGAACAAGTTTTTTCAACCACTTTAAGAAAAGAAATAGAGAAACAAACCTGTGAGCAGAACGAGTGAGGGGGAATACAATTCCTCTGTTATTTAATCATTTCATATACAGTGTCACTGTCTGAGTTTAAATTCTCAAAGAAGATCAGAACATTTCCTGAGCTCTTGTGTTTTGTGAAGCGTTCTGTTGAGTGAAGCTCTTTAAATTATATTTTTAAACTAGAAAGCAGCTTTAACATTAAACGAACATGATCTCACCGTGATAATGTCTCTGATTTGCGCTCTGATCGCTGGACCCAGGATCCCAAGCTCATTTCTCCTTTGCTTGTTCTCCATCCTCTCTGTGAATGACGCGTTCTTGTACAGCGTGTACACGGCCTTCTTGTACTTCTTACCTATGCGTGTCGGTGACTGCGTCAAGTACTGGAGCTGGAAGTCCCTGCACAAAGAGATATGAGGTTTTATTTCATCTTTGACGTGAACAAAGTGTTTTTGATGTTTTTGTTTAAGCTCAGATAGAACTGGAGCTTTGGGACTGCAGCAGAGAGAAGAGATTTAACGCACTAATCAGCAGCTGTATCATATCGTTCAGTTCATGAATGAAAGCACGGCAGTGTGACCTTAAATCAAACACAGAGGATGTTTGATCAGCGTTTTAAAGTCGTACTCATCGACGTGTTGGTGCATGTCCGGTGCATAGTCCCAGACAATTTCCTCAGCAGCTATGAAGTATGTCCACTCCCTCCTTTCTTTTCTTTGTGCCATAGTCAGGCTTCGGCGGGGAGCTTGGAAGCCGTCGCATGTCTTCACATCCACGAAACCGTGCATGCCAGCTGCAAGAGCAGGAAATTTAAATTTAGACCCACTGGTAACATGTGTGGTGGACAGAGGATCCATTCATCCCAGTGCAGAGAGACAACCTTCAATGTGTTTGCTGGTGTGTGACGAGAGCAGCCAGCGGCCTGTGTGGACGGCCACCAATCTGGCAGTGGCGGTGGAGCCGCTGATCAGGCCCACTGATGACACTCGGTGGCCGGTCTGCTGCAGCACCTGCCCGTTCATGTGCACCGAGAAAACCTCCGGCTCCGAGCTCATGCCCACCAGGTGCAGACTCACGGAGGCGTGAGCGCACACACTCACATCTGGAGGGAAAACAGGAAGCTGCTGGTCACTGTGTGTGTTTCATCTTTGTTTTTCACCTACACACATGTGCTACACATCTGTACACACAAGCAGCAGTGGAAGAAACATCGGATTCACATTGTGAGCCTGCTCAGTGAGATTCTCCTGCTTTAGTTTGTTTTCATTGACTTTACTGTGCATGTGGACGAGAGCCTGAGGAGTTTAATCTGTTCAACAACAATCCAACAAACTATGAGATATTATCTGCATATCATCTTATAACTCCATCTGTAAAAACACTGCTTCCCTCTGACCTGCAGTCGAGTAAATGAAAACAGACAAAGTTGATGTTTTTACTTCCATAACTTGGTCAAAGGTAATTTGTTGCTACAGATGAAGAAGAACAGAATAACAGACAGTTTGACTGACGCTCTGAGCGACTGACGGACCTGGCAGTGATCCCTTGGTGTATCCGTTGATGGTGTATTTGACGTGGTTGTCTGAGGCGTGGCCGTTTTGTTTGTACTTGCTCTCCTTCTCATCAAAAACCCCAAAGAGGAACACGTACTCCTGGTGGACGCCAGTCTGCTGCCCTGACTCGTCCAGGCTTCCTGAAAGAGAGAACGGGGGACCGAGGGATGAAGAGTATCGACCCAGTGAACTCCAGAGCGGTTCACATGCGGTGCTTCGTGTTTCTCACCAGGTTTGCAGACGAGCAGCGTGCCGATGAGGCCGGAGTTGAAGTCGTTCACGACGTCTTGGTGGGAGATGTAGGTGTAGGTGAGACAGGTGGGGTCGTGTGACTGCGGAGAAACGTCTGACGTCACCTCCCAGTAGTAGACGTGTTCATTGTTCGGCTGCACGATGTCGTCCTCTTTCTCTTTCTGTGACGTGTTGTCAAAGTAGTGGGCTCCTGCAAACCGAATGAGAAGGAAATGCAGTTTGAACAAGAGAAAAACGAGTTCAATGCTCCGCCAGGGAGACGGTCCTTTAAGTTCAACTCACAGATCGTCAAGATCCAGGAATTCTTCATTGGGAAAGATAAGAAGAATTCCTGGATCTGCACCAAAATGTATTGAGTTGTTCCCTGATCCACATCACATCGTCCACCAGACACAGCAACAAACCAACGAATCACTGTCCAGGGGTGAACCCCCACCCGACAGCCTGTGAGCTCCAGGACATGTCATCACTGTGCAGGGGTCTGCGGATGTTTACAGACTTTCTTCATTTCATTTGTGACATTTTCCTTAAATCCCCAAACTAATGAAGAATTAAAGAAGAGCTTCCCTCAAGCTGTTCTTTAATTTTGAGTCCTGCACTTTGACTTTCAGCAAATTAAGGAACATTTAGTCTCAATTTCCTGAACCCCCGGTGCCGGTCACGTCTCTCTCTTTTTCTCTCTTGATATAAAGTCAGACAGTGATTTCCATCGGCTCAGACAAAGTGCCCTGTTGGACTTCAGTACCGTCCGCTTTGATAACCGGCCTGTCCTGGTTAATATTTC
Organism: Paralichthys olivaceus; assembly: GCF_024713975.1. Lineage (NCBI taxonomy): Eukaryota > Metazoa > Chordata > Actinopteri > Pleuronectiformes > Paralichthyidae > Paralichthys > Paralichthys olivaceus. The sequence goes on along the minus strand of NC_091102.1, from coordinate 1,447,163 downwards.
AGAAAAAGACAAACAGCGTTGTTTGTTGTGTTGGTCAATCCTGTGTGATTATTGGAATGAGTAACATGATGAGCTCCCGCCACGACTCTGAGGTACCGTGGTGTCTCCGGGGTCACCGCAGCCGCCGGAGTCATCTGCAGCTGAGTTAACGCACACCCACCCTCTGACTGCTTCCCGTAAGCGACCCCGTGTGGGTGGATGCTGTGCGATGTGGTCGCCATGTTCTTGAAAGTGACGACGATGGTCTCGCCCTCCTCTGCCCTCAGTGTGGGTCCCAGCAGACCTGCAGAGAAGAACACACTTCACGTAGTCACACTCAACACTACCCACTGTGTGTGTTTGTGTACAATATGACACAACAGAGCAGATACCGTCAGTTAACGATGACTCATCAATTCTTCCTGTGTCATTACTGTTGATTCACTGACTGTAATTTACAACCAGACACAATTTCACCATCTTTCCATTTATTGTGTCTCAGTGAAATGTGATCAACTTCTTTATTATTTATCTCTTACTTTCCTCCTAAAAAACACATAGTATGCAATCGTTGTTTTTATGAACTTTGGTTCAGTTCACTTTGAAAATGTCTCAAATATGTTTTATTTGATTTTACCATCTGTTTTAATCATCTTATAGTTTTATTTGATTTGATTTATCTTTGGTGAACTTGCTTTTTAATTTAAAACTTTTATTAGTTTGCTTTTTTAAATGTTTTAATTTTTATTATTTGGCACAGTTACATATTTTCTGCAGATTTAGTGTTTTTAACATTAGAAGAAAGCGAAACGCGAGTTATAAAACAGCTGCTTTTATATTTCATTAACTGTAGAAATGTGACACAGGTTTTCTGCTCAGCTGAAAATCGTATTAAACAGAAACCAGTCAATGTTTTCAAATAATAATTAATAATAATAAATAGGTCTAAAGGTTGTTAGATTATTCTTCTGTTGTATTTGTTGTATTTAGATGTTTGTGTCTCTTTTAATTATCCATTTGTTTAGTTATTATATATTATATAATTCACCTTTGAAAGAGAAACTGCACATATAAAGCTTCTCGTTTCAGCTTTGTGCTCAAAACATTACCGACCAATAAATCCTTTAACTTTAGGAGCTTTGGGTGGTTTTCCATTTTTTGTTGATTCAAATGATTCTTTATTTTTTCTGGATGTGCATGTTTGTTTACAAGTTTTTTTCCAAACTCAAATTTTTACTGAGTTCATTTCAGAAACCTGCAAATATATACACATCAGTTCCTCTCAGGAAAATAGTTGTAAATAAAAATAATGTTTTTATCTGCGTGACAAGTGAATTTGTTTTTCCTGTTAATTAGAAGCAGAGTGAAGTCAGTGTTTACCTAACCAGGAGGGACGAGTCTTCGCCTGCTTGAAATCTTTGTCATATTCCCGAAACACCACTTTCCTATAGCTGCCACCAAACATACACCACAGTGGAAAAATACAAGACTTAGGTCAACACGCACAAAAAAGTAAAGTCCTATATGAAGAAAAATTTTGACAACATGTGGACGACATCACACGTATACTGAAATTAAAGTGTTTGACTTAGTCTGTGTCTAAATATATAAAAACAACAAGTGAGATTATCATAACTGATTCAAAGGATGACAAAGAAATGAGAGAATCACACACTGAACTTTTACAAGCTAAAGAACTTCAGCAGCAGGAGATTAGACAGAGAATTTAAAAAGAATAAATAGAAATGAAAAATTGTTTTAAAAATGCACAAATATTAACAGTTGCATATCTAATTCTTCTCATTTGAATCCCATCATTGTACCTGTGTGTGTCATTGTCAGAGTATTTCCAGTGTATCTCCACAGCGGCGATGTAGAAGTGTCTCTCTCTGGGTTGAGGCTGCGCCGCTGCTCTGACATGAAGGACGGTCAGAAGAACCAGGACGGGCAGGAGACACCGAGCTCCAGCCCAGACACAGAGCCTCATAACTGGGGTCAATCCTCCGGGTGACACTGGACTGTACTGCAAGTCAAGAAGCTGAGATCTGCCAGGGAGGTCGGCTCTGTGCTTTATCTGTCAGTGACACACACACACGCACACACACACGTTTAAACATTATGTCCCAGGGCAATGAACTGTGTCTCTTTTTTTTTTTTTTTGTCTCTTGAGACTGAAACCTCATGAGTTCGGCTGTGAATCATCAGCAGGGAAGTTCTTCTCCCATCGTCTCCGACACAAACACTCAGGGAACAAGTGGTGAAAATTACACTGGTAATGATTCTGACCTCAGAATGTCCCCGGACCATATTCCCATGAAAACACATAAAAACGTCTCTCATGTGAAACATGTGGAGACGACGCCCGTCCTGAACTTTGTTTATTTGTTCATCTGTTAGCGGAGCAGAGAAATATTCTGTCAATACTATAGATAATGTAGTTTAGTTTAATGTTGATGAAAGTGGATGTAAACTCTGCCAGTGTGCCTGAAACCTGTCTTCTGTGTAATGACCAGCAGGGGGCGACTTCACTACTTCTATTATTCATTTATTATTTCCAACGTCCGCTCTCATTCGGGCTCCACCCCTTTGCTCGTCCATACCTGGTGACTTCTGGCGAACTAACGCGGTAGTGAAACGTCCACAGACGAGAATCGAAGTGCTACTAAACAATAAAAACCAAAACCTTCCCTTCTGTTGTTATACGGAGCAGCCATCTTGGATTTTGAAGTCGGGGGTGGTGAGGATCATGGGGGGGGGGGGGTCTACCGTTCCTGGCCCCCTCTGTTTCCGCCCCTGTGTTATTCAGTGTAGTTCTAAACCACGTGACTGAATGAATGTAAACACATAAAACATCACCTGACCTTCATCCAGGTGAGAACAGACTCGGTCATGTGACCTGCTCTGTCTTCACGGCAGGATGACGTCACACTTCACCTGCGCCAGCTGCTTTCATTTTATTTTATTTTAATTTTTTTTAAATTCCTCTCCTCTGATTTGTCGATTGGTTGGGGTTGGGGGAGGGAGGGGTCAGGCTCAGCCAATCAGAGGCAGGGAGACCCCAAGAAAATACCCACTGCGCATGCGCGGACTAACCCGGAAGTGCGGAGAGTCGTGTGAGATGTGTCGCAGAAAATAAGACGAAGGTGAGTTGTGTTGTTTTCTCACGTTGTGTGTGTCTGTGTGTGTGTGAGAGGAGACGTGTGTTTGTTGTGTGTGTGTCTGTGTTGTGTGTGTGTCTGTGTGTTGTGTGTGTCTGTGTGTTGTGTGTGTGTGTATAGAAACATGGCGACGCTAGCTGAACTCGTCTTCTGTGTAATTGTGAGAGTAAACACAGGGACATGACGTCATGTGGTCACATTAAACTAAAGTTCTTTGTTTTATTAGTTGTAGTTAGTAGTAGTAGTAGTAGTTAGTAGTAGTTGTAGTTAATAGTAGTAGTTAGTAGTAGTACGTAGTTCTGAAGTTCCTCTGGTTCGTCTTCTGTCTCATCACTTGTTTCTGTCATGAACTCACTGTGAACACATTCACTTCCATTAGTCTGCACAGTTTTAAACTTATTAAAGTAATATATGATAATAACTTTATTCATAGAGTTAAAGTACACGGAGGTATATCCTGATAATGTCAGTAACTTTATGTAACGAGAACTCAAAGTGCTACACAACAGAAAACAGGTCAAATACACTGAGTACTACAGTAAATACTAATGTGAATGATAACAACAGATTAAATAACCTCGGGTAGATTCAGGATTACTCAGACGTCTCTGAGATCTAGTTAAAAAGCCGAGCCGCTGAATTCTTGAGACTCGTCGCTTCAGGGTTTTCTGATCAAGACGAGACAAAAGGCTTCAGCAGTGATGAAGGTGTGAGGTGATAAAAGAACATATGAGATACATGTTTTAAATCTCATGTTAATTCTCCTTTCATGGATATATTGCGAACTAATGATTTAAAAGTTTAACCTGTTGCTCTATGTGACTGTAATTTAATTTGTTTAGCACCAAGTCTGGGAACTGTTGGGTTTTCTATAATATTGTTATATCTCGTCATGTATATTACCTTGAGATAATGTCTGTTGTTATCTGGCGCAATGCAAAGTTAATTTAATTGAAGGCACAACAAACATTATCACAATCAATCAGATTTTATTTGTACAGCTCATATATTCACAATTTGCTTCACAGGGTTTTAAAAGATTCAGCATCGTCCGTCTTTAACCTTCAACAAGAGTGAGAACAACCATATAAACCCTTTTTATTTTAATTCACTATTACTGACAGAAGACTCAGAGAACTGTAGGTTTAACTGTGTCTTCATATAATCCAATAAAAAGAGAATTTAAATTAATGAAACAATAATAAAAACACCTGTGAGTCTAATGCAGCTTCCAGTGATCGTACAGTTCAATAAACTTAAACTTTATTCAACTAATTCATTACTAAGACACAGAGAAGTAATTTCTGTGTTGAGTTTTCAAGTTAAAGTACCAAAGAATTGTTGATAATTCAGACTGTAGCTTCTCAAATGTACAAAGATCCTGCTTCTCTTTGTCACGTGTCACTTACAACTAAATTTAAACTTTTATTCAAACAAAACAAGACATTTGAATCTGTGATTATCAATTTATCAGATTTTAACAAAGCACATTGATGGATGGAGAAGAAAAGTGACTTTTTATTATTCTAAACTTTACATTTACGAAAAATATGTTTTATTAGAAGATTGATGTTTTCAAATCCTAGAATGAATTAAAAAAGGTTTTGTAAACGAGCTGTTAATTTGCCACTTGACTGGAGGAGGAAGTTCCACAGTTTCTTTCTGAAACCAACACTGCGTCTGTGTTATTACCCAGCAGGTCTGACCACATCACGTCCCGGTGTCAGCCATGGTGCGCTGCCAGTCCTGCCCCGGACTGTGCTCCCGCTCGTCCGCCTACACTCTCGCCCTCGGCCTGGGCTTCGTAACTCTGGGGACCAGTCGCATCCTGCTGCTGAAATTCTCCGCCAACGCAGGTGAGTGACGATGAAGCGGAGATGTGACAGTTTTCAAACGGACTCCTCCGACCATCTTCATAACAAAGTGTCTGTTTATTCACAGAGAACAAGTATGATTTCCTCCCGGCGTCTGTCAATCTACTTGCTGAGGCGATCAAACTGATCTTCTGTCTGATTATGTCACTCAGGGTCATAGTTCGAGGTAAACATCAGGTCACAGCTGTATTTTGTCGATGAAACATGTTTTCTTATCTCTTGTTCCTCCTCTTGTCCGTTCAGAGGGTCGATCCTGCAGAGAGCTGGGCTGCTCCTCCAGCTCGTCCTTCCTCAGCTCGCTGAAGTGGGCTGTCCCTGCTTTCCTCTACTTTCTCGACAACCTCATCATCTTCTTCGTGATGACCTACTTTCAGCCTGTTAGTTGACACTCAAATATGCTACATCACCACCAGAGGGAAAAAGTTTTGGCTTCGTGAGGAATTTATGTTACATAAATCCCAGTTTTTTTTTAAACTCCTGTTAACACACAAACCTCACTGTGCTGGTAAATGTTTGAAACATCTGGGCTCATACCAGCCTTGAGAATCCAGATGTTACAGATGCAGTCGTCATGTTCTGCTGTTTGACCTCCTGTTGTTCCTCTCGTCTCCAGGCCATGGCAGTGTTATTCTCCAACTTTGTGATCCTCACCACAGCGGTGCTCTTCAGAATAGTTTTGAAGTAAGTTGAAAAGGAGATTTTTGTTAAGATGCTTTAGTTTATTTTCTCTTTTCATGAAAAACATTTTCCTTCTTCATCCACATTCTTGTCTTTGCTGTCATGTGGGTACATTTCTCTGTCTGCCTTCTGTTCCAGTGATTCATTAAATTTAAGTTGCCTAAAGCAAAGTTGTAATTTTTAATCGATTCACATCTTTCACATTCACGATCGTGTGACCTGACTGTCACAAACCTTTAGATTTTCATGTTCTACCACAGATAAAACTTGAATTTTTTCCTTTTCCTCCAGGAGGCGCCTGTCCTGGGTTCAGTGGGCGGCGTTAGTCGTCCTCTTCTTCGCCATCGTGTCCTTGACGACGGGATCGGGAAGCAGCCAAAGCGCCGTCGCTGTGCACGTTCTCCACATTAACCCGCTGTCCACGCCCTCCAACTCCTGCCTGCTGTACACACAGCTGCTGGAGCAGATGAGGAGCAGCAGGTAAACGAACAACTTCAGGGAATGAAATGAGAAACAAGCGAGAAGTTACCGACAAAGTATCAACAGTGTTTAATACACATGATCAAGACTGTCGTAACATTAGGATTTCTCTTGGGGTGAAGTGAGACATGTGCTTTATTTTCCTGAGGAACGGGGGGGGGTTAGGAATGGAAGGCAATTAATCAAAAAAAAACAGAAAATGGCTGACTCACGTGTTCTATCCATCGTCTCTTTGCTCTCGTCACAGTGTCAATGACACGTGGACGTCCTCCCCGTCTGTTCAGCTCTGGAGCAACAGGATCGCGGGGAAGCTTCAGTCTTTCGGCGTGGGTCACATGCTGCTGCTCCTCCAGTGCATCATCTCCTCCATGGCCAACATCTACAACGAGAAGATCTTCAAAGAGGGAGACCAGCTCACGGAGAGCATCTTCATCCAGAACAGTAAACTGTGAGAGGAACTTCACCACAGACACCATCAGACGGACGACTGACGACGGGTCTTCATTCTAAACCTGCGTCTTCCCTGCATGTGTCTGTAGATACGCCTTTGGTGTCGTGTTCAACGCCCTGACCCTTGGGCTCGGCAGTGAAGCACGAGGCCTCACCGTGCACTGTGGCCTCCTCCACGGACACAACCTCTACTCCCTGGGTCTGGTGCTGGTCACCGGTGAGTAATGGTGAATACATTATTTTGAGCAAAGTCAGTGGATATGCTCAGGTTTTCTAAACGTGGGCGAAGCTGCTGAAGAGACGATAAACTCCTCGACTGGTTGAGAAGAAAAACTCTGAGTGACGGTTTCTTACAACTTACAAGTTCATGTCTTCAGACTTTCTGCTGCTAAATATAAACTCAGTCCAGATGAACCAACGTCCACTCATGTGGTTCTTCTGAACAGTAAAAACTTTATTTGAAAAGGTGCAAGAGGTCAAAGGGAATTCAAACAAACTTTAAACAAATAAAGTTTTGTTGTTTTCTGAGGATATTTATGGGACAACTGTCTCCAAGCTGCAAATCAATAAAACGACAACTTTTCAGTTTCAGCTGAGATGAGAAATGTAAACGTCTCCATTTGAAGAACTCTCTCTTCTGTTTCCTTCCTCTCAGCTGCTCTGGGTTTATCTGTGGCCTTCATCTTGAAATTCAGAGACAACATGTTCCACGTGCTGACGGGACAAATCACCACCGTCCTCGTCACCACCCTCTCCCTCTTCCTCTTCGACTTCCACCCTTCGCTCGACTTCTTCCTCCAGGCTCCCGTGGTCCTGCTGGCCATCTTTATCTACAACGCCAGCCGGCCCAAGGACCTGGAGTACGCCCTGCAGCAGGAAAAGCTGCGGGTCATCAACGGAGAGGTGTTTGAGCGATCCAGAGGGGTAGGAACCACACACACGAGGCCACACTCTGCGTTTCTCTGCATCACTCACCCACATGTAAAGCGCCTCCTCTCCTCCCACACACATACCAAGTTCTCTGTAGGAAACTTGGCTCTCGTTTCTCCATAATGTGATTTCTTCAGAGCAGCAGGAAACCTGACTCCTTGCTGTGAAAACAACGTTGGGACTCACGCTGGGGCCTTCACTCCTCGTAATGTCATTAGGTCAATGCAGTCTATTAGATTTTGAAAGAGGAAGTTATTAAACAGGACGTGTTTCCACAGGGGCTTTGTGAGGTCACTGGCCTGGAGTCAGCAGGACTTTCAGGTAGTTTCCACGACTCGTCTCAGACTGAGGAAAACCTCAGTATGTGAAATAACAGATGTGATCTCTGTGGTGAAACACAAACTAATCTCTGTGGCTTTGAAAAGCAAAGTTTTCTCACTGATTTCAAGGCAGAAATTCGTCCACTCTCCTGAAGCAACTTAGAAAGATGTTCGGTGATCGATCAATCAAACTTAACAGGAAGTGCTTTGCAGAATAAAAGCAGTAGAAACAGGAACCCTCCGTCCAACCCTGTCCACGCAGAGCAAAACACCAACAGTCAACAGGAACTGAGGAAACACGTTAATCTCATCACGTTGCACCGAGGAAACTCTGAAGGCAGGAAACCCAAAGATAAAGGTTAAATAACGAGAAAGGACAAACACTCACAAAGATAAGGATGAAATGATAAAATGATAAAACAGGAAATGTTTGGAAAATGATTTAAAAAAAGTCGGATATGAACAAGAAACGTTCCAGAGCAAGTAAACAAATTGAGGTAGAACTAGAATGGATCTCAGTCCAGTGAATGTGTCCCTCAGAGGTTTTGTTCTCGTCTGTGTTGTTTTAACAGGATTAAGCAAAAACTGCAGTAGTAGTAGTATTTTTTTATTTTGGAGCAGATCCTGGAGATAAAAACTCTGGATCTACTGAATAAATAACATTTGCTTCTTCTCACCGTGTGATGACAATGTGAGGCACGGTGTGTGTCTGCAGGTTTTATCACCACGTCATCCTGACTCACTCGTCGTGTGTTGTGTTGCAGGACGGTGAAGAGCTGGAGCTGCTGACGAAGCCCAACACGGACAGCGAGTCCGAGGACGAGTCTTTGTAGCGTCGGCGACGCAAGATGCTCCTCTTCACTGCTGCTGACGACAAACTGCACAACAGACTTGTTCTGCTGGACGTCACAGATTCTGTCGCAGTGTTGATGTGAGTGAACGTTCAGTCAGACGGAGAATGTGATTGTGTCTGTCGCACTCTGGAGGTAACTGAGGTTTTAGTATTTTGAAACGTGCCTGTCAGTTTGTGGCTGCTGTTATTTGTACAGTGAGGAACACCAGCATCGTGTATCTGCTGGAAACTGGGATCATTGAGAGCTTCTGTTGTTCAGCTTGATCTCCTCCAAGGATTCCTGTCGTTTCCTACGTTGACCTCTTCTATCTGATCCACAATCAGTTTGAACACAGCAGACCCAAAGCACAAGAGACTTCTTTCACTCAGCCTTGAACTTTTTTTTTTTTTTTTTTTTAAATGTATTGCAAGCGTGAAATACTATGAATTGTTTTGTGCCATAAAATCAGATTGTGTATGAAATACCACTTGTTCTGAATTAAACAGGAAATGTCCAGTAAAAGATGGAGGACGAGACTTTAAGAGAAAATAAATGTTTTATAATTTACTGTGTTTTATATTTAGTGTTTAAATATCATTGCATAAGTCTTTTCATGGTGTGAACCTGCAGCTGCTGCAGAAGAACTCAAGCTTCTGTATTTGCACAAACTTGTTTACATTTTTTAAATAATTTGTTTTTATGATCGGAATCCCTGCGAGAAAATATCTGTGTTGTTAACGTGTTTAACTGGAAGATTGTTATTTTACATCCATGTTTTAAAATTGATATAGGACTGGGTTGTCTTCACTCACCGTCTTATTAAGCCACTAGGAGGCGACGTAGCTCTAAATATTCTTGCTTTCCCCTTGGACTGACTCTTGTGCCCTGCAAGCAAATTCAAAAACCATGACTGGTAGCAAACAAATGTTTATTTTTCATATAGGACAATAGAGTATAAATAAGAACATTGTATAGCAAAGAAACTTTACAAAAGAGAAAAAAAGTGATTGTTTCATAAAATAGTCGATAACTGCACCTCAGATGCAGACGATGTCCAATAAATACATAAATGTCTTATTTCAGCCCGATATCTACAAAATAAAGGTCTGTGCTGGAAACACCACGATGTAAATCTGACCTGAAGTTAAGGAAACTTAAAGCAACAACGTGTGAAACACTGAAGTATTCAACAGATCCCTGAACCTCCAGCCTCATCTGCCCTTTAACTGAAAACCCCGCTGGGATGAAAGCCCCGCTGGGATGAAAGCCCCGTAAAGTCGTCAGAATGAACCGACTGTGTGATACATGAAAGAAGTGGAGAGGTGAAAGCAGCAGCTTCCACTAAGTGCTAGGAAACATTCAGGACGACTCCGTCTGGTGGAGGAAAGAAGAGAGAAGCACCAACATGTGCATCCCGGGTTAGAACACACCCACGCACCGGTTAGTAACCGTAGCCCTGGTGATAGCCGTCCTGGTAACCGTGTTCGTATCCGTGTTGGTGGTAACCGTAGCCACCGTACTCGTCCTCGGGGCAGCGCATGCCCAGCGACTGCTGGATGGCCATTTCCTGTCTGCGCAGCTGCATAGAGTCCACCAGGTCGTAGATGATGGCCATGGACCACATGGGTGAAGGGTACCAGGACTTGACGTTACCGTCCTTCCCCACCAGCAGCATGGAGAAGTACTCTGGGCTGATCTGGAAGTAGTTCCTCATGTCCTTCACCAGGCTCCCCGACAGCCCCTCACGCTCCACCGTGGCACTGCCTGCACGGAGCAGAGGATCGGGAACGAAGTATTTAACACAAAGTATTTGTTTGTCACAGTTGCTGCATCTCCACATGCTGAGCTCTATTTCTATAGGAGGAGATCTCTGCGTCAGACCACTCTGCTTCCACAAGTCTGACTCTCACTTCTTTTGAGGAAATGTAATTCCTTGTGTGATTAAAATCTAGAATTGTCGTGCTGTGGTTGTGTGCCTCCTCTAACTGTCTCTGTGTACATGGGTTCTCTGTCCAGACTCATATGAGCCACAGTTCACTTCACTTCTCACCTCAGTTCATCTATGAGTCCAAACGTTTTGATCAAATCTGAAAAACTTTCCTCGAGATGTCCCTGAGATAATGTGTTCATAGATAATGTGTTCATAGAAAATGTGTTCATAGAGAAAAACATTCGCTTTGTTCGGTCACGGCGACTTTGACCTTTGACCCCTTTGATTTAATCAGTTCATCTTAGATTTGTTCCAAATTTGTAGAATTTTTCCAAATTTAGAGTTTCTGAGTTCTGAGATTATTATATATTTATAAGTCCCTACCGTTGATTGGATAAAGTTCCAGGACTCCGCCCATATCCGCCAGCTCCGTGCCAGCCAACTTCAGGATGGAGATGTGCCTCAGACCTGCGTCACAGTCAGAGAAGCAAACATGTCAGACAGACAACGTATAGATTCCACCCAGAACATTACGTCTGTAATATCCTGAGGTCTGTTTATTACTGGACCCATCCTGAGCAATGGTTTCTGGGTAACGGGGAGGACGCCGCGTTGGCCTGTAGAGTTCTGCCAAAAAAATCTGCAGCCAGAAGGCCGACATTAAACACAGGAGAGCTCTGGCTTCACTCGGTGAGCGCCAAGTCCTGAATACCAGGATCAAACCTCTGAGGCGTTCAGCAGCGCAGTCAGCAGGACGGGCCTTTGTCTGCGGCCCGGAGCGAGCGAGGGAGCGAGCGAGCGAGGGAACAGCCCCGTTAGCCGACTGGGCCAAGAGCAACACACGAGGTGGAAAAAAGTCCTCACCGTCCTCCTGTGGGTCGACTGATAAGACGAGCTCCCACCACCTGACTCGCTCATATGGAAAAACAGTCTCCACACATTCTGACACATACATGGAATTATGTAAATAATTATTTTACAGATGTATTTTAACTCAGATGATTTTTTTTTTTTAGATAACATTTTTCAAAACATGATTCTTTAGCTATGGATGACAGCATTATTTCTAACGGTCACAAAGTGTTTCCCTGTTTGACATCAAGTGGATTGAACTGCTCACAAGAGTCAAAGTCATGTGACGGATATCTGTTTTCTAACGTGTGCGTGTGAGAGAGTCGAGCTGGAGACTTGAGATCCAGAGAAACGTCCGAAATCTTCACTTCATATAAACAAAACCAGAACATGAAGCTCGAACAGGAGAAGAAACTCCTGCTGACGGCGTTTATTTACTGACGACTGAAGTACGTGGTGAGATATTTAAAGTTCACTGATGAATCTGTCAGGTTAACACAGTCTAGATGAAAGTGTCTCTGAGACGTTCAGTAATCATTCATTTCTGTGACAGTGGAAAAGTTGACTAACGGGCTGAAGAGAACAGAGCGGCTCCAGTTCTGTCAGTTAACAAACACACGTGATAAACAAAACCCTTCCGTGTTGTCAGTTTCTTCACGTGATGAACATTCATCCGTGGTCCGACTCGTTCAGGCAGTGACAGGACACGTCTGGGTAAAGTTAAGGTCACCACGAAACTTCAGCTATTGAGTCGTGAAACTAATTCAAATCTTGTTTGGTGGAATCCTCCCAAATACATTTGTATTGTTGTTACTCAGATTCTGACTGAAACAACACAAAGATGATTCATCCTAAGTTTTTACATTTGTTCCTTTAGGTCGGACTTTCCCAGGAAGTGAAGCTATTTTTGTTTGTTTGTTTGCAGCGACAGGAAATAGTCTGAGCCTCCGAAAGAGTCGTGAGGCGGAGCGGCCGTAGAACAGAACAAAACAGCACCAAACTTCAGAGGCGCTTTAAACATGCGAGTTTAGATTCCATGATGATGATGATGATTGATTTCTGGTGACTCACCCAGGTTACAGGCCTGGCTGGTCAGGGCGTAGAGCTGCTGTTGATAGGCCCACTCCTCGTCGCTGGGGGCGGAGATGATGAACAGGCGACGCCTCCAACGGAACCTGCAATCACAGGAAATTTTAGCCCGGACTTAAGTGGCACGTTGGTGCAGCAGTGAAAGCTCTGTGCGGAGACGAGGCGTTCGTACACATTTCCCAACTGCCAGAGGATGACAATCCCAAATTATGGTCAAAAACCTGCCGGATCTCAGCACTGCGATCTGGAGCCCGAGTCCAGGTCTCCATGGCAACAAAAGACACCCTGTCTGGTTCAGACATCTCGGGAAAATACAGCATGAGACGGCAGCGATTCAGCCTCGAGGAGCGGCAGGGGTTCATGTTACTTTTAATATCCGTGGAACACTCTGCTGCGATGTGCTGCTTATAAACGCCATAAATTGTGGTTTGATTATTGAGCATGGCAGCAGATGTTTGATGGAGGCAGGAACCGCCTGTTGGGACCACCCACATAACGCTGACCGCCGGTTTCTCAGAAAAACACAGTTCAAGGACTTCTAGTCTTTTTCAGTCCGACAACTTTATGAAGGCAAATATGAGGGAGGCCGAGGGATTCATATATAACACAAGAGGTTGGTAGTTTCATGTTAAAGAAACAGGTTGTTTGTAAACTATTAATAATGTGCACCCGGCTTTGTGGCCGTAGTTTCAGGAAACCATCAAACATAATGATCCAGTGGATAAAACCATGAAGACGTGGTTTTGTGAGTTTGCTGAGGAATAGCCCTGACCTCAACACACCCTGATCAACTGGAGCACAGACTGTGACGCACAACAGCACAACCCGACCTCGCTGCAGCTCTGAATGGAAGCAAATCCCACACGCACCAGTGACCCTGAAGAGACGAACCGGCCGACTACACACTTTATATTTTCTATTTGAAACTTTGAAGCAACACTAGGTTGTTTTTTATTCCTTCAAATGAAAAGCTTCAAAACCTCTCTGACGGTATGAAAAGTGAAAATAGGAAGAACGTCTGAAGATGTTGTCGGAGGATACGAGGAAAAGAGAAAGTGATGGAGTAAGAAGAGTGAATACTGAAGCAGAGTTCAGCCCGAGGGATTCAGGACAGATGTCAACACGGTGTTGTGGTTACTGGACTGTGAGTCAGAACTTTCTCTGGACTGTGAAAAGTTCTGGCTTCACTAGTTTAACTTTAGAAGCCAGGTAATAAGAGAGAGAGAGATCTTTTGCTGTCACTTTAAAGAACTATCTCACCTGGAGAGGAAGTTCTCCAGCGACCTGGGCTTATCCTCTTTCTTGCACACGACTCCATCCCTCTTCTGCTGCTCCATCTCTCGGATGCGGGAGGAGAAGGTGTCGATGTAGTCGAACACGGCCTTCATGGCGATGGGGACCTCGTAGGATTGCTGACAAAAGAAGAAGCGGTCATTCTCAGAGGCACGGATTGAAGCCACAGAATAAATACATCAATGCGCCCGCGGGAGAAAAAAACCCCACATCTGGAAACATCACAGAGGAGGAGCGAAGGTTCTCGTTCGACCTTTGCCAAACATTCTGTAGAATAACTCGAGGGAGAGCACAGCATCACGTTTCATCGAAGAAATCTCTACATGAATATCTAACACATGCAGGAAAATTCAACACAGCCGCACAAACACTCTCACACCTTCCTCTGGGTCGCTCTGACTCCCACCCTCCTCCTCCTCTCTGTCTCATGCCCACACCCACATCCTCCAACATTCACAGACTGCCCTGTCTTGGCCTCTGTCAGCAGAGACATGAACACTGGCGTCTTTGATGAGTCCAAAAACAGCCTGGTGGTTTACCCTGGCACACACACAAACACACACACACACACACACACACACACACACACACACACACACACAGGTGTCGGGCTAATGTCATGTAGTGTGAATTAAAACAGTGTTTGCGTGAGGACAGGTCCGTCCACCTTCAGAGAGGAAGAGACGATGAAAGTGTCGAGCAGACGAACGCTCAACGTGTAAAGAGGAGAATAAAACCTGAAATGTCATAAAGAAGAAAAACAACGTATTTCTGATGTGTCGGCTGCAAAACGTGAAACTTTAGAGGTTGATTATTAAAAACACGTTCAGAATATTAAAATATCATGAGACCACTTCTGCAGCCACATTTAGGGACGAGGCCCCTGAAGCTGCTTGACCCGTGTTCCCGTGTTGTGTGACTGCGGGAGCGTTCTTTTATATCATATGTACATATATCTATGTATTATATACGGAAGCGTGTTGCATTCACTTGGAAAAAAAACTTCCGGTTTTTCTGAGTAATTTATTTTTTGGTTTGTTATTTTGAAAAAAAATTTCTGACAAAATATATTTTTCTTCTGTTTTCGGACAATTTTTTTTTTTTTCTGTTTTTCGGACAATTTATTTTTCTCTTTCTGACCCAAAATTTTTTTTTTCTGTTTTTTGGACAAATATTTTTTTCTTCTGTTTTTCAGACTAATTTATTTTCTCTTCTGTTTTTCGGACAAATTTTATTTTTTTTTCTGTTTTTCAGACAAATGTTTTTTTCAGTTTTTCTGACAAAATATATTTTTCTTCTGTTTTCTGACCAAAATTTTTGTTCTTCTCTTTTTCAGACTAATTTATTTTCTCTTCTGTTTTTCGGACAAATTTTTTTTTTTCTGTTTTTTGGACAAATATTTTTTTCTCCTGTTTTTCAGACTAATTTATTTTCTCTTCTGTTTTTCGGACAAATGTTTTTTTCCGGTTTTTCTGACAAAAATTGTTGTTCTTCTGTTTTTCAGACTAATTTATTTACTATTCTGTTTTCGGACAAATGTTTTTTTCTGTTTTTCTGACAAAAATGTTTCTTCTGTTTTTCTGACAAAAATTTTTCTTCTGTTTTTCGGACAAATGTTTTTTTCTGTTTTTCTTACCAAATTTTTTTTTCTTCTGTTTTTCGGACAAATTTTTTTTTTTCTGTTTTTTGGACAAATATTTTTTTCTTCTGTTTTTCAGACTAATTTATTTTCTATTCTGTTTTTCGGACAAATTTTTTTTCTGTTTTTTCTGACAAAAAATATTTTTCTTCTGTTTTTCGCACTAAATTTTTCTTGTTTTTTGGACAAATTTTTTTTTCTCCTGTTTTTCAGACTAATTTATTTTCTCTTCTGTTTTCGGACAAATTTTTTTTTCTGTTTTTCTGACAAAAAATATTTTTCTTCTGTTTTCAGACAAATGTTTTTTTCAGTTTTTTTTTGTGAGTAAATTTTTTTCTGTTATTCTGACCAAATTTTTTTCTTCTGTTTTCTGGACAAATTTCTTTTATTCTTCTGTTTTTCCGACTGATTTTTTTTCTGTCTCTACGCAGACACCTACGGAGCCCCTAAAGGGACATGGGAGAAAGAAAAAAAAAGAAACGTATCTCGTGCGCACAAGAAAGTATGTCGCGAGCACGAGAAAGTATCTCGCGAGCACGGGAAGGTATCCCGTGCGCACATGAAAGTATCGCGTGTGCACGCGAAAGTATCTCGTACGCACGCGAAAGTATCTCGTGCACACGAGATAGTTTTCTGGTGCGCACGAAAAAGTATCTCGTTAAGCACATGTAGTTGACCGTACGCCTGTGCTCATTAAGATCATTAGCATCAAAGAATGGCTGCAGAAGTGGACTTCTTCTCTTTTCTGAAAACGCGAAATATACCTGGCATGCAATACTTTCACGTGCTCACGAGATACTTTTTCGTGCGCACCAGAAAACTATCTTGTGCGCACGAGATACTTTCACGTGCGCACGGGATACTTTCGCGTGCGCACGGGATACGTTTCTTTTTTTTTCTTTCTCCCATGTCCCTTTAGGGGCTCCGTAGGTGTCTGTTATTCTGACCAAATATTTTTTTCTTCTGTTTTCTGACCAAATTTTTTTTTCTTCTGTTTTCTGACAAAAAATTTTGTTCTTCTGTTTTTCAGACTAATTCGTTTTCTCTTCTGTTTTTCGGACCAATTTTTTATTTTTTTTTGTTTTTTGGACAAATTTTTTTTTCTCTTGTTTTTCAGACTAATTTATTTTCTCTTCTGTTTTTCGGACAAATGTTTTTTCTTCTGTTTTCTGACAATTTTTTTTTCGGTTTTTCTGACAAAAATTTTTGTTCTTCTGTTTTTCTTACCAAATTTTTTTTTCTTCTGTTTTTCGGACCAATTTTTTTTCCTGTTATTTGGACAAATATTTTTTTCTCCTGTTTTTCAGACTAATTTATTTTCTCTTCTTTTTTTCTGACAAATGTTTTTTTCTGTTTTTCTGACAAAAATTTTTGTTCTTCTGTTTTTCAGACTAATTTATTTTCTCTTCTGTTTTTCGGACAAATTTTTTTTTCTTTCTGTTTTTTGGACAAATATTTTTTTCTCCTGTTTTTCAGACTAATTTATTTTCTCTTCTGTTTTTCGGACCAATTTTTATTTTTTTTTTCTGTTTTTCTGACTAATTTATTTTCTCTTCTGTTTTTCGGACAAATGTTTTTTTCTGTTTTTCGGACAATTTTTTTTTTTTTTCTGTTTTTTGGACAAATATTTTTTTCTTCTGTTTTTCAGACTAATTTATTTTCTCTTCTGTTTTCGGACAAAAAATTGTTCTGTTTTTCTGACAAAAATTTTTGTTCTTCTGTTTTTCGGACAATTTTTTTTTCCTGTTTTTACTGAGTAAATTTTTTTCTGTTTTTCGGACAAATTTTTTTTTCTGTTTTTCGGACTAATTTCTTTTATTCTTCTGTTTTTCCGACTGATTTTTTTTCTGTCTCTACGCAGACACCTGAGGACTTTGTTCAGAAAGAAAGTTTCAGATCTAATGAGATGAGACATGTATGTGCGGTCAGGAGTCACCATGGGAGTCACTTGCAGGTTGGAGGTTCTTGCGGGAGTTCGAAGTATCTCGAAAATTCAGAAAAAATTAGTCAGAAAAACAGAAAAAAAAAAATTTGTCCGAAAAACAGAAAAAAAAAATTTGTCCGAAAAACAGAAAAAAAAAAATTTGTCCGAAAAACTGAAAAATTTCTTCACAAAAAAAATCCAAAAAATAAATTACTCAGAAAAAACTTTTTTTTTCAAGTGAATGCAATATGTTTCCGTACAAAACGCTTCTGTAATTATATATTCTAAATATATGTTATATGGAGCCTGTGCAGTGAAACTCTTTTGATTAGAACTTTGAACCTTTCATTAGAATTAATAGAAAAATATAAATAACATTTAAATGTGAGAGTTCAGGACTTGTTTCCTTTATTCAGTTTATTCTTTTATTGAGTTTATTCCTTTAACCTGAACTGTTCTATTTGAAATGATTAACTTTGTTTTATTAGTACCAGTAACAGTTAAACTCCTCATGTTGTATAAATATTCATGTCAGAATACTCAGATAAGGATGTGAATCAGGTAAATTTTACCATGTTCATCAACTTACTAATTATTATTTGACCCGACGAGAGAAGTTATTAGATGTGATTACATATTTAAATGTTATTAACAGGCTATTTGTATTGTATCACGTTAAGTATGTGTGAGTAAGTACTTTTACACTCTTGCTTTATTTATTCGGTGTGTTTTTTCATCACTGATCTTGATTATTAAACTAAAACTGATTTATTCTGGTAAATTAATTACAAAATGTTCATAGACACAATAAAATAAATGTTCAAACAGGATTTTTATGTTAGGATCAATAAAACCTGGCATTGCCCAAAAAAAGAGACATGTATGGCAAATAAAACCTGAAAGCATCATTCCACATTAGACTGTGAGGACGCACCCGTCTGCAGCCGTCTGCAGCCGTCAGTCAGGACCGCAGAGGAAGCAGCTCCTACAAGAAGAGTTACAGAGAGCCGGTTCCTACCTTGACCCTCATGTCTGTGTCGGTCAGGACCATGTAGAAGTCATCGTGCATCATGCTGAACTCTTTCCTCAGCTCTGTGATCAGATCCTGGTTCACCAGGTCCTCCTGACGAAGACCCTTCATCGATTTGTCGTTCTCTGGAGACACAGAAGAGTGAGGGTGAAAACTCTGAATCTATTGTTCATCAGTCTCTCAGTCGTCTCATCCGACAGATAAAAACTCCACAAGACGTCTTTACATGGAACAATTGAGACGGAAAGTTTTCCCATCAAACTAACTCTAATAACACAAGAGGAATAAAAGGTGTTTTCTGCAGCAGAGCTCTTTGAAACGTGTGTTTGACAGTAAAGTGACAAGCAGAGAGGAAACACGACCGGTGGATCAGGGACAAGTCGACAAAGAGCAGCTTTTATTCAGTCAGATCTGGCAGAGACCGAGGCATCGAAATTTACTGTAGCCGGCGTTTATACAGGCCAGAGCGAAAGCCTTTAATCACCGCTCGCTCCACAACACACACACACACAATTACACAAACACACATAACTACACAAACACACACACAGTGGTTGTCGGTGGTTGTTTCCCCCACACTGTGATGTGTAATGTGTATGAGGCCATCGAATCAGGAAAAACCCACCACAAACACACACACTAACACAAACATACACACTAACACACACACAAACACACACAGTCGTACAGCCTGTGTTGCTGAGCAACCAACAAACTTAAAACTCATACTTCATGAAGTCAAACTGAACTGAGGGAGGTTTAGTTCAACAACATGTTCTTTCAGCGAGGAAAGAACATGTTGTTTGTACACAGTGTACACACACAGACACACACACACACACACACACACACACACACACACACACACACACACACACACACAGACCCTCTGGCCGGTAAATGGAACAAAACTGTAACCGAGTGGTGAGGTGGGGGGTGGGTGACGTCACTTTGCCACTTTTTCCAGAATTCCATGTGGATAAAACCTCGTTGTCATGAGGAGTGACACTCGTAAACTTCTACAAAGTGAGTTTGAACGTCTGGACGTTAACACGCACTAACTGAAGGGTTTGAGACGGCTGTAAAATCGTCACCTAAAATGGCGGACTACCAAAAATAAACAGAACATCACTTCCCATTAAAGCAGCAGCGGTTCAGTGAATTGTTCTCTGGGAAGTCAGTAAATGTCTTTCTCACAATGTTAAAAGAATAAATCCTTCGACAGATTCTAAGGAAAATCAGTCCTGTAGTTTTTATGTAATCCTGAACAACAAACAAATGGACGGGGGGGGGGGGGGGGGGATAACAACTTCCTTTGCGGAGTTAAAAAAAGAGAGTAAACACTTCAGTAAAGTTTGAGCACAGACGCTGAGACGATGTGAATCAGAGGTCAGAGACGTGCACGCTGCTGTGGCTTTGAGTCACTGTTCATTCTGAAGGTTTCACTTGGAGCAGAGTTCACTGCTCAAGTCCTCCGGTTGGACATCTTGTGAGGAAGACGGAAGACGCCCCTAACACAGCCAGGTAAAGCCAGAGCGGAGGGTGACGTTTCCTCCACACGCTGGAAGTACAACACCAAGTCCAGATGTGTGAGGCTCGTAATGTAACATTCACTGTCCATGAAATCAATCAGACTTCAGTCACTTTATGATATTTAGAACTTTTACAGACTGAGAGGAGACGAACAGACTGAAATAAATCACAGCTCGTTTCTTTACTGTGACATTAAAACACAGAAAACATCCACTGAGACTCTGGATTCTCATAAACAATCATTCACAGTATGACTCAGCAGCTGCGAGGACCACGAGCTGCCCTGCGAAGGAGGCGTTCACCCGACCAGATGGAAGAGCTGCTGGGAAAACGTCTGAGGGAACTGACAATCATCTTCTACCGCCTGGATGTTTGAGGTACAAACTTCTTTTGAGAGAAGCGTGAAAGTTAGAGCCGTCCCCGCAGCTACTCACCCAGCTGGTAGTGGTCGATTTTCATGGTGGAGTTGGTGAGGGAGCCGAAGATGGTGATGATGGAGACTTTCCTGATCGCCATTTCACACACCGACTCCAGGTACTCGTCCCTCTGCTGAACATACATCCTGTTCTCCTCGCTGGGGGACGTGACCAGCTGGAGGGAGGGAGGGAGGTTAGAGTGTCATGTGTACACAACGAAACACACACACACACACACACACACACACACATACACACACAGTGTGCGGCAGATGTGATTAACCTGCAGGCGTAGGATGGGGCATATTTTCCCAGCCTGCCCAAAGCACTGCTGTGATAAGAATCTATACTCGCTGCAAAACAGAGAGTCCCAGTCTGTCAGCACACAGCTGTGCAGCGTCTCAGATATCAGCTCCACATAGTTTACGTCTCCTCGTATAGCAGCAACTTATATATATACGATTTTAAAACACATAAAAAACGTGACAGATTGGAAATAAAAAGGGGGGGGGGGGGGGCAAGTGAATGATTATCTGCCTCGGAGCACAGACGGGTCGTCTGGTTTGTAAATGAAATATAAATGAAGTATCCAGATGTTAAGATGTTTGGCTTTTAAAACTATCTTTCCAGTTACTTCCTAAAACAAAGTCCCTCCCGTTGGAGTTGTAATAAACTATAGATCACGTCCTTTTCCTGTTAAACGCTGCAGCGTGAGTCACGTCCAGCTTCACAACTCAAGACCGTGAAGTTCTGTTGGAGATTTATGACTCGGATATTTAATGGTTTCATCAGACTCTGGTTTACTTTTTCTTTTATCGTGAAAAGTATAAATTTATGTTTATTACATGACAC
The DNA here is from genome assembly GCF_024713975.1 of Paralichthys olivaceus. NCBI lineage: Eukaryota > Metazoa > Chordata > Actinopteri > Pleuronectiformes > Paralichthyidae > Paralichthys > Paralichthys olivaceus. The sequence goes on along the minus strand of NC_091102.1, from coordinate 1,425,903 downwards.
TGAAACGTATATTAAAGCTCCACTATGCAGAGAATCCAGTGGATATAAAACATGTATTTGAAAGGAAAAGTTTAACTTATTGGGAAATTGACTTATTTGAATTCCTGCTGAGAGTTAAATGGAGAGGTTGACACCACTTGTATGTCCCAGGTAGGTTAGCTTAGCATAAAGCCTCGAGGCCAGTAAATAAAGATGGACGACCCATCTCCACTTCTTCCCAAAAAGACTTATGGCAAGAAATCATATAGAACCTAAGAATTCAGCCTGAGTGAAGTTGTGCATGTGTGAACTGGGAGTTGATGGATCACAGCAGTTAAATCATGTGAGGACTAAAGGTTCCCTGTGGCTGAAGCCAGGCAGGAGAGGAAGTCAGCCCTTTACTAACGGACAGTTACGTCAGGCTCTCACCAGCAGCCGCCTCCTGTTCTCAAAGTAGTCCAGGAAGTAGGCCAGGGATCCTTTCGGAGGTGGCGACGGCTTCTTCGTTGGTTTTGGGTAGTCGTCTGTCTCGGGGTATTTCACTTGCTTCTTCCCATTTTTCTTTCCCCCGATCTTCCCCTCCTTCGATGCCTTTCCTCTCCTCTCGGCTTTCTTCAACGCCTTGTCGGTCTTCTTCTTCTTCTTGTCGTGCTTATTGTGTTTGCCCTTGACCTTCTTCGTTGGGCTGATGTTGGTGAAGGATTCGGTCTCCTCGAGATCGACCACGGTGGGGTTGACGGGAACATACCGGTCCTCGTACTCATTGGTCAACACCTGCACAGATAAAGATGTGTCATCGGTTAAATTTCCAAATGCATAACGACCGTAAACCCAGTGTGTCAGTATCTAAAGTATTATCACAGAGAAAAAGATTTTAGAATTTCACCTTCTCTGCTCCAGTCTTCTTCTTGGTGGGTCTGATCTTGGAGGGTTTGTCTGTAGCAGGTACGAGCCTGCGGCCGTGTGGATCTCTGTTGTCCTTGTCGGTGCGGTTATCTCCGGCCGGAGTGGTTTTCTCTCGGCGGGGGTCGTAGTAAGGGTCAGCCGTGGTTCTGGGGGCTGGGAGCCACGGGGCTGTGGTGGGAGCTCTGGTTGGCCTCTGGGTGGTGGTGGTGGTGGTTGGTCTCTTTGTCGTGGTGGTTCTTCTGGTAGTGGTGGCTTTGGTGGTTGTTGTTGTCGCTCTGGTTGTGGTGGTGGTGGGCCGGGTTGTAGTGGTAGTTGTGGTGGTTGGTCGTGTTGTTGTGGTGGTTGGAGCAGTTGTGGTTGTTGTGGTTGTTGTTGCCTGTGTGGGTTTCCGTAGGATCTTCTTCCCTGGTTTTCTTTCTACAGGTGTGTCTACTGCTACACACACACACACACACACACACACACAGAAATATATAAATATGAATCCCTGTGTAAATATTTTGAGTCATTGAATCTTTCTTTAAATATATTTCCTCACTTGTCTTCATCTTTTTCGGTTTATCTGCCTCTGAGATCTTTGCCACAGCCTCAATGAAAAGTATATAAATGTGTTGGTGCTTCTCAGAGATAGAATAAAAAAACACGTCGGCTTCAAACCTGGATTTTCCACAAAACAAACTTGTGATGATGTCGTGCCAAATAAAAAGCTACTTTTTTCCAGAGAGCGTTGATGTTGAGTTTTTAATGTGATGTTCTATCTGTGTCTGCGAGGACTCTGTCAAGTCTGCATGTTTACAGTACTAGAGCACATGTAGATGGATGGAGGTGGCCTCCCCTCCTGTGACAGTTATAAAAAAGATTTTACAAACATTGGATGCTCACCTGTGAGCGTGCCCTCCTCCACTTGACCCTCCACACCAGCTCCTCTGCACTTCTGGACGAAGCCCTTCTGCCGCAGCTTCTCCAGCCTCCTCATGGGCGACTGGTCGATCACCTCGTACATGGCCTCCAGCCTCACAGGGTAGGGGTACCTCTCCTGCACCTGCAGAGTCTTCTTCAGCAGCACCATCCCAAACTTACCTGCAGGTCAGCACATCAATGGTCAGGGGAATAGTGTCATGTTTTTATGCAGATGAGGAGCTGAGCGAACTTTCAGGTGTGTGACCACAACAGATATTAAACAAAACCACACACTCAAACATGCACAAGGTACAGTCACAGTGTCTCCACGTCCCTGAGGACCTGAACCATCTTTACCTTTCTCCAGTTTGAGGACGCTCATGAGTCTGGGGATCAGAGCAGTGTCCAGCGGCTCCTCCATCACCTTCCCCTCTGTGGTGATCCTCCTCACCTTGCCTCCCATCTCCCCCTCCTGGTGAAATATGACGACCTGCTGGACGTGTCGCTCGGCCAGCTCGCAGTACACGTCTGGTTTCAGGAGAGACATCATCAGGCGGTAGTAACCGTCTGAATCATGAGGTGCAGAAATCACCAACACACGGTTCTTCCCTGCAAAGCTGGCCAGAAGGTTTGGTGACCCGGCGCTGCTGGGCATCCGGCTCACCCTGGCTCTGGGCCCTGGAGTGCCCTCATCTTTCTGCACGTCCGGCGCACTGGGGGATCCAGTCAGCTGGGCCACCCGTCTCCTTGGCACCAGCCCCTGGCCCCCTGCTCTCCTGCCCTGCACAGTCCTCGTCCTGGTGGAAACAGGAACACCCTCATCAGCCTGAACATCGTCTTCCTCTTTGGGGCTGTGCACCGAGATGGCCGAGGCAAACCCAGGGCGCACACGTCTGAGGAGGCGCTCCTGGTCCTCTGCGTCCCCCTGGGCATGTGCCATTCCAACGCGTCGGTGCAACTGCACCCGCCTGCGACGAGTCTGTTTGTTGGCTTCTCCTGTCCAGGTCAGCAACGACATGAGAACTACACAGAGAACAAAAGCCCTCATTCTGGCGAGGTGTCAGATAAAGTCGGCTGAACACTCACTGAGGGAAAGACGAAGATCCAGCGGTGGAGCCGTGATCCTGACTCGTCTTTAGCGCATCTGAGGTTGTCAATCAATGAATTCCAGATGAAGACAAACACATAATAGATGGAAGTGACAGGGATCTGGTTCAGATCATAGCTTCTGCTGGAGGAACCCACTTCACTGGCTGATCTTTGGGTCACAGACGCGGAGAGAAAGAGAAAAGTTTGCTGTGCGTAAAGTTATATCCACAACTTCGTTTCAGCGACACTTCCGTTTCCAAGAGTAATCCAGGGAGAGTGAGGATCATCTCTGAAACACGAGCTTCCAAAAGTGAAGTAGCTCCTCAACTTCTCGAACACGTCACATCTCCAAAATACACGTTTTCACAGTGCACGAAGTGAACTCATCCAGAGAGTCCTCTGTCCGGGTGTGAGATCCCCAACAAAGTGCGGGTCGAGAGGAAACCTCCGACAAAACGCGTGAAATATGAGTCTTGAGTCCCGCTGGAAACCTGCGTGAGCCTGTGCCTCCTCTCAGGTTCTCCTCTGGCAGGACGGAGCTCTGGAGCTTTTCCCAGAAATGTGCGCACGAACCAAACCTCAGCCTCCGGACTGTTGGCGGCGCAGCGGCAGGACCTGCCCCGGGACCGTCGGCTGCCAGCTCCCTCCGCTACACCCCCCCCTCCTCCAGGAACTCTCTATCCGCAGGCTGGGCTGGTTTCACCGGAGCACAACATAATAAGTGGCTGAGTAAAGAAATACATTGAAAAGTGAAGACCCCTCTGTGGGTCAGATTGCCAGGAAGATAAATGACCACAACCAGACTCAAGTGTCAAGTTCCCCCGTTAAACCAACAGAGAAACGCCCCCAGGTCCCATCCCACCATCACATCCTCCAAGTGGACCAGACTTCCCCTCCAGCTCCAGAGGGCTGCTCCCTCTTCTCCTTCTGCTTTAGAAACCCAGTCTATTTAAACCCAGAGGCTCCGTCCACTGCTCCCACTGTTTACAGCCTAGTGATTAAAAGAAAAAAGAATATTGTCTTTACATGTTTGTTGCCAGAATTGCGATCTTTGCTCTTTAACGACGACTCTTTCCATTTCCTCTCAGAATGTTTCCCCGTAGAGCTTCTAATTAAAGCCCGTAAGTAAAGAGTAAAACAAACCACGAGGCCTGAGCCACATTCACTCTCACTGCAAACGCTGCACAGTATAAACTCCGCCAGCCTCTGCCTGTGCAGTGCAATAACCACAACCTTCTATTTTTACAGCTTTTTCATCCATTTTCTTTTAATTTTTCTGTTTCTCCTCCTCCCTCAGTGCTGAAAGTGATATTCATACTTATCAGCGGTGAGGTTCGATGCAGCTGGACTCAATATACATTCCTGGCTCAGCTTTTGTAAACTGACGCTGAAACATTTCGACAACAAGTGGAATTCTCCTGAATCTTCCCCCCGGTTCGGTTTGACTGAAATACATTTCTTTAAAAACTAAATGATCAGCTGCCACTCGACGACCTCTTCTCCTCCGCAGGATCAGGAGGCTGTCAGCGGTTTGTTTACTCCCTCGCACTGGGACTGGAGAGCTCTCGGCTGTGTGGAAAACAATTGACGTGTCCGTCACATGCAGGCTCCTGAAGCTGCCACTGAATAGATATTTTCTGGGCGATGATGAGAGAAGTGCCTGGAGCATCCTGTGCTCCTCCTGATGTCAGCAGATACTGTCAGAGCAGCTGCAGGGAGGAGGACGCCTGTCAGGGTGACTTCAGTGTGTTTGGGTTCAAGTTGGCAACAAGACGGAGGTTGTGCTCCTGTTTTTAAGGGTCGAACTCGCCAACATGAGCAAACTGTCACATTACTGTTCTGGCAGCTTCACTCTGAGCCGCTGCTCGCTGCATGTTTCCTATTCTGAATGTGTGAAGTCTGCAGAAGTCCCTTTGATTTGCTTGTAATTAGTCTCCATGCATGAAATCCCTTTACTCCTCTGTGTATGCAAAACGTTCACTTCACTGTGAAAGAGCAAATCATTCCCAGGACTCCCAGCTGAAGCGTCGGCTGTGGCTCCATCCGGATGCTTCTTTATGACGGAGCTTTACTACGTTCAGACAACGCAGTAAAGTCTTATAAGAGGAGATGTACGCGGTGGCGTCCGTCGCCCATGAGGGGAGCAGATGCACATGTGAAGGCTTCAGATTAAACACATGGATCGTGTTCACATGTGCAACTGATACTGACCCACTGACCTCAGCATCCAGCATCCCGTTGTTCAAACAAAGACAAAGTGCTCCATCCTTTTCTGAACTTTACGACATGATTTCAGCTTCGGGACAGTTGTTAAGCATGTTGCACAAATAAAAAATTAAAATGTGTTAACGCTGGAAAAACAGACAAACCATAGCGTGTTTGAAGGACGTGCTTCTCCCACAATGCACTAGGGACACGATGGAGAAACTACCAGCTGGAAAAAATTTAAAAGGAACTTGCAAATGGATATGAGGCAGCTGTGGGAGGATCTTGGAAAAGAAACAACAAAGCATTCAGTCTTTGTTAAGTTTAACTCTGTGCAGACAACAACAGTTTCACTTAGAAATGTCCTAACGTGTTGGTAGTATGTTGTGCAGCATGGACACGGGGCTCAGCTCGAGTCTTCAGGAAACTTCAGAAAGAACATTTGGTTTTTCCTGCACCACCCATGTCCTGTTAAAATCCAACTCTTCACAAAGTCTGACATCCCACTAAAGAGTCTGCGGACATCTGCGTCTCACATGTTGTGTTCAAAGACCCTGCTGGGGCGTGTAACGTGTCTGAGACTTCTCTGACTGAGAGTTACAGCTCAAGAGGTCGTGATAATTCTCACATGTCCCATAAAACAGTAAGTGGTGTGTGGATGAATGGCAGCCTGATACATTGCTGATCTCAAGACGGCCGGGACTCAGCGGAGGCAGCCACACCTCACAGGTCGACCCCCCCCCACGACCCAAAATGTCCGATTGTCACAGATATTCATGGATCATAAGGAAACTGTGTTCATACATCAGCAGACCGACGGAACGGTGGAAACTCTATCTCACCCCACAGTGACATCCTGAAGCCAGCAAATTTTTTATTGAAGCTGCACGTCCACAGTCTGGGAGCGGCATTCATAAAACACGATGACCTTTGACCTTGCCCCTTGACCCCAGAGCCCTCCTTCTGTTTTATCAGCCGCTCGACAGGTCAGTGAGAGGGAAACCTGCGCACATTCACATTTACATGACGGATGGATGCACGCAGACAAAACAGCGATGCAAACACAGCAAACAGTTCTGTAGCATTTCATTAACTCAAGGTACAACAAAGATAATTCCCCTGCCAGGTGTGTAAGAAGAACAAGTCCTGACAAAAACAATCCGTTACCTCGCAAATATTTAAAAAGCAGATTACAGCGCTGAAGAAAAGTTCTTTGATTCGTCTCCACGTGCCTCAGAAGCAGATCCCTTGACCACATCCACCCACAACGCTTATAATAAAAGGGCGGTGCTCACAGATGACCAAAAATAACCCAATGACTCTCATATGTCGTTTTTTAGTGGAGCTCCGCGAGGTCTGGAACAGAGAAACGATTTCTCTGAGTAACGTGCAGAGGTTGAGACAAGTCAGGCTCCAGATTTAAAGCTGATCAAACAACAAAGAGTTTCTGTTTTTACTCCTGCTCTCATTTCTTTTCCTCCTTTGTTCTTTTCAGCGCCGTCTGAATCTTTCACTCAAATGTGACTTTACATGTAAAGTGTTGTTGAAAGTACATGTGTGTATGAATGTGCTTACATGTGTGTGTGTGTACTGGCTCCTGGGTGTGGAGCCTGTAATCCCAACCAAAAGTGATTTTGCTGAGACCCTCATCTCATGTGCACACCTTGAGCAAACAGAGGGAGAAGCCCACAGTGGAGGACTCTTTATGTTGTGGAGGGCGAAAGACAGACGGGGAAACGATTACACATCAGTTCCTGTTATGATATTATTATGAGTATTATATTATGATGGAACAAGAGAAATTCTGACTTTAGTTCTTGGCCTGATCATCGGACTGGATCGATTGATATTCACTGATTCTGAAAACATCAGATATGTGGGCAGCGACCGAGGATTCGTTAGCTGGTACTCATTAAAAACTTTTGCTTGATCATACAGCTCAAATACAAACACATCTTTTTCCTCAAGCTGTTTTCTTTTGAAGAGGATAAAGTCAGTGTTGGGTCCATAGACTGTAAATAAGGTCATGAAAGCTCCCTGAAGCCAAATCGTCTCAATCACAAACTCATAAACTCCACCATGTTAAGTAGTCGTTAAAGAAATGTCTGTCATCCAGCTCGTTCTCATCACTGATGTTTGTTCAAGTGTTTCTGATCCGTTCGGTTTGACTGAGTTATTTGATGAAAACCAGGCTGAGACGTCATGATTGACAGCTGACACGGACTCAGGATCGGTCCAGAACGTGTCTCTATGCTGCACAGACTGACTCTGTTCTGTTTCTGCTTCATTTTAATTCAGCGGGTGGAAGTGGAGACAAGTCGACCATCGTTATTTACAGTCTGTGATTTACAGTGAGAATCTAAAATGTCAATAACTGATGAGAACTGATGCAGAATATCAGAGTAATGTGTTGAAATAATGCCTCAGTTCTCAGGTTCTGGATCTTCATCACTCTGCGTTCAGCTAAATAAACCGTCATGGCCGACAACACAACCATTGAGACACGTGAATGGATTCTTCAGCAAAGTTTGCTCAGCTAAGTAGCCTCTAAGTGTGTGAACCCACTGATGTGTGTGGGTGTATATTAGGACGATTATGTTCATGTGTAAACCAGACTCGGAGCGATTGGGCTGGATTTCACTGTGAGGCCGGGGCCATTCATCACGTCGATAGTAGGAGCCTTTCACAGCGGTGAAACCTCATCGGGGGCCTGTGGTGTGGGAGGACAGACCGTGAGTCAATCCCCACAAGGACCACAGCTCCGCAGCTAATGACCCCAACATGTGGGACTCTCGGGTGATATTTGTTCTGCTCTGTGATGAATTAAAGAGAAAGATGTCAGAGACTTTAAAGACTTTATCAGGACGGACCTGAAATAAAAACTCGTTTGTTGGAGCGTGATTGAATTTAAGGGACTAGGCGGTCGACACTGTGGTCATCCGTCATCTACACAACTCTATACCGACCTGGGACAGGTCGACCAGCGAATCACAGGCCCAACATACAGAGAAACAACCATTCACACTGGGAGACGAACCTGGAGTCGACCCCACAACCTTCTTACTGAGAGGCAAGCACCCCACCCCCGTGCTGCCGTCTTCGTCTCACCGCAGCACGACAACGATATGCTGCTCACAACCAAGAACAATATGATCAAAATCTAAGTCAAGTCACATATCAAATGCTGATTCCTTCAGGTTCTGGAAGCCTCGATGCTGCACAGCGATGTCATAAGGTCATGAAGCACATTTGTACATCAGCACAGGAAGGAAAGAGAATAAACCAGAGATCAGCAGAATGCTCCAGAACCAAGTCAACAGTGTCTGATCATCTCAAATAAGAAAATAGTTTTATCAGACGGTCCAGAGCTTCGTGACAAAGAGCAGCCAGAGGAATTTAATTTTTTTTACAATAAGTCAGAGATACATCGAAAGAAAATACTGATTTTAACACATGTTGAAACTTTAGTGATTCCCCCCGAGGAGACGGTGCAGTACCAGGACACAACAGAGTTCAGATAACCGGGCGATGCTACAGGCTCGTACATATATGATGAGAAAGTGCAGCGAATATAAACACAGTGTTCAACATGAGATGTTTCCGAGCTCAGGAGTCATCGTCGCTGTTGGTTATTCTGCAGCAGAGGGCGGATAATGACTAACAGACATGCATGCTGGGAGAGCACCAGGACTATTAACCTTGAATATCTGAGGCACACACACACACACACACAATCAGAATAGCGCTTCCATGCCAGGCGGAAGGAAATAGCAGATACATAATAAAGCACAGATGAAGATGATAATGAAATCTGGCCACGCTGCCGTGTGAAGAGATCCAGATCCCGGCAGGACGGCGGATGTTTGGTCGGACTCGGAGCTGGATTGTGCTTGATAGGCATCTTTAATAAGCCTGTAAATGTGTGAGGCCTCTAAGCTTGTTGAGACTTTGGATTTCTGTAATTTGGGAGGAAATGTTCCATCTCCCTGAACCTGGTTCAATAATTCTGTTGCTGTTTGGATAAATTACAGTAACAGCTTGTTTAACAGATTAAAACAGTCACACGTTAACTCATCTAATCCTTTTCGTTATTATCCCTGAGTCTCCCAGTGTGTTTTCATTAACTCGATGCTTCTATAAAACACCAATAATATCCGGACTAACCGACATTAACGCGCTGCTCTGCCACACATGCTGCACATGCAGTTAAAACCAGTGAATAAAGTGAAATATGTGTTTAAAATCTGATTTAAATCTTCAGTATTCCTCTAATACATTCAATCCTGAAGATTAAATAAGCAACAATCAATGTTAAAGGTGAGAAAAAAACATCTTTAATCATTGCTTGTTTCAGCTGATTGATTTAAAAACTGTCTTTTCAAAATGTCAACAGGAAACTGTAAAACCTGCTCTTGTAAATATGATGTAATCATGACGTTCCCATTGTCTCCGTCGACTCCTATTTGTGCAGAGCCTTTGTCTCGTGTCTCCTCGTCTTTAAGTGTGTTTTATATAATAATGTACACACAACACTACGTCATGCTGCACAGTCCTCCCGGGCTACACTGCTCTGGCCTTGGCTCCAGGTGGATAAGTCGCTCTCTGTCTGTGAGTTTAATAACAACCAAACCATGAATGCTTCTGTTTGAGGGAGGATTTTTTTTTTTTTTCCTCTGAGTGGGAGAGGACGAAGAGAAACTTCTCTGCAGGGCAGCGAGCGGGAGGACACCTCCCTCCTCAGAGCGGAGAGGACAGCGGGTCAGAGGACAGGGGCTCTTAAAAATGAAGTCAGAGTGCGAGAAACACGGAGATGCAGCGTCTGGATTCGTCTGAGGGAAAGTTTGGGAGAGCTTCGGGTTGTGATGGTAAAAGATAAGAAACTTCGATTTTGGAAAAACTGGTCATCGATCATGTCGTCCCCCTGCAGGACCCACTGTCAGTCAGCAAATTGTAATATTCATCAACACACGCACACACACACACACCTTGGCCTGAGGCTGCAGGAGGAGAGATTTGATCGAGTGAGTTCCAGGTCGAGTTATTGACCTGTCAATAGAACGTCTCCGGTTGGAACAGAGGACAGAGAAACTCACCGACCTGAACTTTACGTCCCATATATACATTATAAAATGCTTACATATATAAAACTAGATTTATATACGACAATCTGTTGGTTTCCAGCTCATAAACAGGTGAACCACGTTACACCAGATGAGTTTCATTCTACAGATTAACATTGTCTTTAACTGCCTCTGGTGAAAACATAAAAGAGTTCAATGGGTCAAGATCAGAAAGCTGTGATTACGATGAGATGAGATCCATGAAGGCTTCTCGAAGAAATCAAGGAAAACGTTGAATAATATCCTATTTCACAATGTTAACTGATCCAGATCCACAACTACACGTAATGAGATCTGCCTGAGGTCATGATGCTCCACAAACCTCACGGAAATCACTTCAGTCAGTTTTTGTATCCTCGTAAATAAAATAAAAAGAGAACGCAGACAAACACATAACCTTCTGAGTGAAGATGATAAATCATGTGCAGATGAGGAAATAAACAAACTGCAACACTACATAAAGGATTGCAAATAAACATATAGAATACTGAAGGTACAGATTGGTTCCAATAACAAACTGTTATAATAAAACCCTCAGCTCTCACAGCCTCACACCTGACGCTCGGCTCGCTGCAGCAGCTCTGACACTTATATCATGGAGCATTAATACTTATGGTTTGTGTTTTATTTCCACACCAGTACACGACACCGCAGGTATGTGTGTTGTTTCCATAAAGACCAGTGCAGGTCACATGAAAATGAACAGGACAGAGTTTTATTGCGGTGCCACACTGATGTTTTCAGCATGTGAGGGGAACATAGTACAGTGTGTGGGCAGGTCTATAGTGTTTGAACAGTGCATTCCACAGTCAGGCTTTAGAATAACATTCCCTTCATGCACTGCTACTGGTATAAATAACTCCAAGTGGCCGGTGAGCTAACGATCAGGCCTCTCATGCACATACAGCACCTGTACACTCACATTTACGAAGCAGGCCGAGAGCATCAGTTCTTCTCTGGAACAACTGCTTATTTTGTTTTATGCAGCGAAAACTTTAGAGCACAGCGGAGGAGGATGGTGAAATCTCATGCTGGATTATTCTCTCAGTTTTATCAGCAGGAGTAAAGACTCGGAGAGATATATGAGAGTTCACAGCTGGTTCACTCCCTATGTCGACGTAACCAGGAATTCTTCTGGGGTTTAAAAGGAAAAACTCTGGATTCCTGAGAAGAATCAGATACGAACAAAACGTCCATGACGAATAAAAGCCCATTTTCTAAACACAGATCTTTATCCACATAAAATAACTTTGATGTGTTTTCAAAGGAATCTGTTTTTATAGGAGCAAATTGCTGAAGTAACTGCAGGAGAAAATCAAATATTTACGAATATATGAAATATAAATATTTGCAGTATAGTTGATAAGGAGCTGGTGACGATGACAAACGTTTTTATGTACAACATAAATAACATGTGTATTTTAATTTGATGTAACATTGTGCTATAGGTTCGTTTTACAGCTTAATGAAAGACGGACGTATCAGCATCTCCAGTTCGTTCCTTCATAATAGTACATATAGTAATATAAATATAAATACAAATGAAATACTCCCTAAAGCTTTTGGAGTATGTCCGTGTTTTAGGTAGTATTTACAGGAACGACTACTCATATAATCGGTGGGATCGGGACTTGAATAATCAGAATTCAGGGTTTCGGGTGATAAATTCCAGTGATGACAATAAAAACAGTAAGAAAAGAATCACAATCATAATGAATAGGCATTATCGTGCTTTGCTCAAACATCAGATCATATGTTTGCGCGACATGTTTTAAGACTAAAGGCAGTTGGGTAAAGAAACGTCTCCAGTAGAAGAGAGCGGCACGTTAACTTATCTCAGGAAGTCGGAGCAGTCAGAGTGAGAACATCCTGTTTGGTGCACAGTGTCCTGAGGCCTGGGCAGATCTGCTGGTGGAGTTTACTCTGGGAGGATTAAGTATGAGAATGTTTGCTCTGTCGTGGCTGAAGTCCTTGAGGATCTCCGCTCGCCCAGTGCCAACCCCCCCTCCCCCGTCCTGTGGCTAACAGCTCTGACGAACCCCGGGCACCAAAACCTCTCTGAAGTCTGCAGTCGGCCGAAGAGACGCCTCCTAACACCAAAGATCTTCTAAAAGATCAGACGCACAGGGAAACTTCAAATGTGTAACGTTCACACACACACGCAGGCCGACAGACGCACCTGAGAAAACACACACTCCTGAGCTCACACGCACGACGACTTCAAGAGGTCGGGAGTCAAAACTTAACGTTGAGCCAAGGACCACAGAGGAACTGACAGAAGCTGAACCACAGGTTAAAAAGCTGTTTCTTCACCTCAGACTCCTGCAGCAATGAAAGCCTCGTCTTTCTTCCTCCAGCAGCAACGAAAATAAAAATGATTAAGATCTTTAATCTCCGATGTTTCTGGTGCAAACACGGATCACAGATCTCCTGAGCTTCTGAACCCTGGTCCTCCACGTTGTTTACATCTTTCTCTTCGTGGATTTAGATCATCAGACTGATCAGCCTGGGGAGAGGAGCTCTCTCATGTCTCCTGTGTTTTCTCCGACTTCTTCTACTTCTCAAATCTGGAGCCGGCAGGAATCGCTTTCTGATTCGTTTGTGGTTCAGACGTTCAAGCCGTCACTTTGACGAGAAGTCGACTCTTCTTCTTGTCTCTCACGGTGACTGAGTCTCCTCACGTGGAACGGACTATAATGGATATGCTGTGGTTATCTGGTGTTTGTGCTCCGTGTCTCAGAGTCTTTGAGTTTTCTTCTTGTGGTTTTCTCGATGTTTTCACGTCACAATGATCAGAATCTTTCATCTCTGAGTGTCTCACTCTTCTGTTGCATCACTGCTGATGTTGATGCGTCTTTAGAAAACAGATTTATTGGACTAATTCAGTTTTAAACTATATTGACTCATATTTATGAAAATACAGGAGATTTTGAACATGTGTGTGGAAAGACTCTGATGTTTACATTTGAATCAATGTCCCAGTTTTGTCCACGAGAACCGTAATTATTCAGATCCATGTTTACGTGATTATAACAGTATCCAGATCATTTGGGCTCGGCTGCGTCTCAGAATCAGATTTGGATTCATACATGTTTACTAAAGTACACAGTCAGTCGAGGGAACAAATCAGATCGTAGGATAATAGCTTCAGATTCTAAGTATTTAGTGACGACCAGGTACCAGGGCTGCACAGAAACTTCCCATCTGAGAAATATCGGTGAAAGTTCCCTCTCCCCTCGTCCCACCCAGACCTCGAGGCTCTCACTTCTATCAGAGTACCGTCAAGAAGACGCTCTCTATCTTATAAAATCTCTTCCCTCGTTAAGTTTCCTCCGATCCTACTTGTTTCTTTGCTGCAGCAGGACGATAGTGAGGCCACAAAAAGGGGATTTGGTGCTGAAAGAATAAAAGATGCTGAATATATGAAACACATTTTTTATGCTGCGTGGTCATCGATCATTTCACTGGAATCTGCAAAGAGTTAAAGACAAAACACACGATGCAGCTGCAGCCTGGATTTATTAACAAGCTTCCAAAGACCTCAGATCCTTCAGAAGAGAAGACGACGAGTGTGTACATGTGAGACATTATCAGTTGTCTCATGAATCCGTCTCATGTTTATTTCATCGTAAAGTTCTTTAACATCGTGAGATCGAAGGTTTTTCATTTATTTTCCAGGAAGTAAATCATGGATTTTAATTTTAAAAAAGACGTTAAGACGGCTGATATTCATGAGTGTGTGATTTGACGCAGATCCAATTCAAATAGAAGATGTTTCCTCGTGTCCAACTCTTTAAAGAGAAATGCTCTTCAAGTAAAGACTATTATTATTATTATGGCAGCTGTCAGTCATTGGATGTTGTTAAAGCACCAAGTGATCTGCAGTGGATCCAGCTGACCTTTCCAGATGTTCCTTCTTCCACTGCAGGCGTCCAATCTGGAACCAGAAGACTCTGGAGGGTGGATTTCATGTGGTGGCACCAGCGAGTGGATTCTTCTCATTCTCAGTCATTTCCTGGTCTTTCATCCCTCGTTCTCAGGGAGAGTGAAGACAGGAGCTGCTGAGATGAGAAAGAAAACCACAATGACTCACTCAGATACAACCGGAGGCGGTGACAGAAAACTGAGGGACACGGTTCATACAGTTACACCTAGAGAGGAAGGAGGGACGGGTTAACGCTATGAGGTCGGATCTCTGTTAAAAATCACACCTCCTCTCTCTTCACTTCTTTCTTAATTTCTAAATTGCTCTGGATTGGTCAGTGAGGAAAACGGACCAACGTTCGAGGGGCGGGGACTGACTGTCCATGAAACTGTAAATCACAGATATGAAAAACCTGAAGCTGCAGATCACACACGGATCCACTGAACTACAGAAGCATCGGAACCAAAAACATCACAAGAAAAGATGCAGTCTCAGGTCGAGTGAGGATGTGGATGTTGAAGATGAACCCAAATGTGATTCACCACAATAAAAGGCTCAAAAATCAAGTTTAAAAAAAAAAAAAATCTGATCCAAGAAATGAAGCGTGTCAGAAGAAAACTACAGTCGGCTCTGGATCTCTCAGGGACATCTGTGTCGGACTCCAGCTCCACAGCTGGTTTGGCAGAGCCGAGTCGTCGGGCTGTTCAATAATGGGCCCGTGCGTCAGGGACGGACAGATTGAGGGGAGGCGGAGGAAGATGCTGGCTGAGTTTGCTGCTTTCTGCTCCATAAATGGCACAGATGGCCCAGAACGCTTTCTGATACTGAGGCAAGAGGCGGCAGAGATAATCTCAAAATAAATCTGAAAGCATTTTATACATAACGAGCTCTGATCTAGAGGAAGACTAAATCTTAGATTAGTAAACGTTGAATCTGGGCTCGAGGTGTGTTAAGGTTTCTCTGTATAACCGTCGATTCATCCCTTTGCTCCAGTTTGTGTCCCATCCAGACAAATTTGAAGCTGTTGTTTTAAGGTTATTTTAAAACTACCTGGTGTTACTCTTACTCACTGCAGATTTTAGAATTTGCTTTTCTATTTGAGGTTTTGCAGCCGTCAGCTCTTTGGAGACGACGAGCTAAATCCGTCCGTCCAGAATCAACAGAACCCGGAGTTTATGTGTAAAACCTACAGCAACAAACCTGGACAAGGTGTTCCCCATATTCACACAGTTACTGAGTGTGTCCAAACAAGCCCACAGCTAAACTTAGAGCGAGACTAAGTATTCCTCTCTATTGTGAGTAAAACAGGCCTGCGTCCAAAAAGAGCTCAGTACTTTTCCTAAACGAAATGTGTGCGTCCGGTTTGTGTCGTGAGCAGAAAATCACACGCCGGGGAAGAAGCTGGTATTTCTTTACTTTGGAGACTCGTCCTCTTCATTGCTCCAGTGAATAAAAACATTTTCAAAGTCTTCTGTGTTTCCACGTTAGAGACATTATCACGAGCGTCTGCTTGATGTGAGTAACAGGTTTCCTGCTTCCAGATGATTCAGACATCCTGGTAACTACCTGAGGAATCCCAGCCTCGGCCCCATGACCCCCCCCCCCCCCCAGCTGAGATGGAGCTGAATCGACCGCAGATTCCCTCCCAGTGTTTCCACTGACGTCTCTGCACGTACAGGACTCTCAGACGGACTCTATGACATCATCCACGAGCTATGGAGCGCCACTGCACACTCATGACAGCTGCCATTTGTTTCCCAGGAACCCTGCAGTGCATTATGGGTCAGGAGTCACAGAGCTGATGTCACTTGCCAAGTAGTTTCCGAGGAAGACGAGGAAATTCTGCTTCACTAGTCAGACATTATTGACGTCGCAAATATTTAAGTGCAGTTTAACAGATGTTCTCCATAAAATGTGACTGTTTGCAGTATTGTGCTTATTTCACAGGATGTTTTTTAGATTAAGAAAAAAACTAAAATTTTATGATAAAAAATAATATGTACACGTTGGAAAGCACCTTGTACCTGCAGGAATCTATACAACACAGTTTGTTATTTCTCCTCACAGCTCCACTTTGAACTAAACCTGATCGCTGCGTCTCAGCGGTGAATTCCTGTGGTGATTGTGTCCGTGAAAAGAAAACAGCCTTCAAAAACCTGGCGCTCCGAGTCTCTGCCTGGGCTGAAACTCTGACAACAGGAGTTCAGGTGTGTGGGAGTTATTCTTGCTGAACTATTTTGAGAAGCAGCAGCCGGGCAGGTATCTGACATTTGTGAAAGGCTTTCGTTACGTCTCACTGCAGCAGCATTGAAGCCATTAACTGCTCCAGCATTTAGAGAAATGTGATTATTTGCATCAAGTTTGGTGAGAAGAACAATGTTGACTTGATGTCTGTGTATTCAGTAAACTGGCAGCTCTGTGACCTGCTGTTATCACAGATGATGAAAATATCCTTTACTAAGCTTCTGTCAGCACCAGAACTACATGTTGATATTATCAGTGAATCTGACAATTACTCTCTTGATCGATGAAACGTTTTGTTTTTCTGAGTAAGAATCTGAAACCTTGAGATGTTCAAACACCAAATCATCACAGGCGAAATCCAGGAAGTGTTTTATTCTGCTGTTCAATTATCAGCAAAATAAACTTAAACAACATAAAACTGTTTATTAGTCGAGCGAGGAACAAATGAATTGATGCTGATCATTAGTTTCAAAAGTTTTCATTAATTAACACACTTAAATTAATTAACAGAAATGTTTGTGCACGTAAATGAAAGTATGACACACGTGTCTTCAGCTGAAATCACAAACGAGTCCGTCGTGTTTATTAGCATGTGTAGCACTCATGCTAACCTCGTGTGTTCTGTGCAGCTACTGAGAGTTTAAGCTAGCAGCTTCACAGTCTCACGGGGAACTGAAACACACGAGCTTCAGTCCGTTTGTCAAACACTCAGAGGAAACGTTTTCAGGAGCAGAACACGCGTCCAGCACGTACCTGCGGCAGGTGAGCGACTCTTCTTCCTCTGTGGTCGCTTCACTGACGCGTCGCGGCCGAGAGCTCCCCCTTCCGGAGACTGCAGGCATCACCAATCAATCAGGAGCAAAGGCTGAACAGGTCGATCACAGATCACAGTTTAGATTTGAACATGATTCATTTTAACTTATATCTTTACAAACATTTAACATCTTTACAAACATTTTAACATCTTTACAAACTTTTAACATCTTTACAAACTTTTAACATCTTTACAAACATTTAACATCTTTACAAACATTTTAACATCTTTACAAACTTTTAACATCTTTATCACATTTTAACACTTTGTTTTTTGACACATTTCATATCTAGAGTTTACTTTCAATAACTGTTTTACAAGTTTCTCAATAAAATCACAACCCCTCACTACCCAACGTGTGTGTGTGTGTGTGTGTGTGTGTGTGTGTGTGTGTGTGTGTGTGTGTGTGTGTGTGTGTGTGTGTGTGTGTGTCAAGGCAAAGATGCAGGTAAAAAGATTCAACAGCCCCATCTACAGGCCACACTTGGCAAACACATGCTGGCCGCAGGGCCTGGACTCATCTTGGTTAAAGTTTAAAGAAAAGTCCTCGTGTCCATGTGTGATGTTCTGACAGAAGCACGCCACCTCCTGGAGAAAGCAAGAACACGCTCCTGTGGTGTGGCCTCCTTTAACAGCAAGCAGACACAAGAGGGAGCCGTTGGTCCAGTAATGCGTCCTTGACCTGGAGTGACCCATGAGGAACAGGAAGACCTCCCTAAATCCTGACCTGGGTGAAACCCCTCCATCGTGTGGCCTGTTATTATTTCAGAGGTAATAAAATGTCATTTTCTGACACTCTGAGGTCACGTGACTTGAGTTGGCTCGGTCGTGATTGGCTCGGTGAAGTTGTTTCAAAGTAACTCATTCTTTCAGCCTCCACTAATTACCTGCTCCATGTTGGTGCATGTCTGCTTTTGAGTAAACAGACGACTCCTCTTCACAACGTGCAGGTTCACGAGATGTTTCACGGTGGAGGAAATACACTGGTCTGTGCTAAGATCTGTTATTCACTTCATTTTTCACGTCCTTGTCTGAGCACAGACTCATATTTTTTTATTTTAAGCACCACACAAACATTCTGTTATGGTCTTTCTCAACCTGCCGCAGCATGAATATATTTTTTTCTTTTGCAGCTAATAAAATCAATGTTTCAATTCAATTTGAAAGTTTCCCTGTGAGATTTATCTTTCTGACAACATCCTAAAATGATCTGTGGACCGTGTGGTTTCAGGGTTAGGGTTCATGGGTGGTCCTAACCTCTGCACTGCTCTTTGACAATCTATTACACAGCTCAGCAGCATTGAATGGATCTGGACTGCATCTTATCTACGCGTCTTTAAAGCTGCTGCGACAGGATGAATTGTGATAGATTGCACGACTGCAGTTTTCACCTGATCCCTCTCGAATGTGGAAGTTTTGCTTCTTCCAACCAAAAGAAAATCTTAAAACCACAAAGACGCAGTTTGTTTCGGTATTTTACAGATTAGGAGGGAAAGTGACGTCTGAAGTGAAGGAACAAGATCATTCGTCAGGTCTGTTTAAGATTTATTTATTTCTGTCTCTGCCCCCCCCCCCCAGTACCCCTGCATTCCCCGGCTCTCGTCTCTGTTGCCCGTCCACCCCTCCTCTCTCCTGAGGGGCCTGCAGTCAACTTTGACCTGCACAAAGAGCTCGTTAAATGCCTGTGTAATCCCTGTGTCTATGTTTGCATGTGTGTTTTTATTCACTGTTCTCTTCTTCTCTTGCCAGTGCCACGTCCGGGTGCGTATGTTTCGTGTGTCCTCCTCGGCTCAGTCACTCAGGAGACGTCTTTTCAGATGATCCAGCGGTTTGACAGTGAGTCACTGACATCCACAGACATGCCTGTCTCTTCCTCTCCGCCTGGTGTTCACCTCAGTGTGGAATGCAGAGGAATGCTCCTCATGGCGAACAACCCAGGATATGAATCAACTCACCCGCCTTGCATTTACACAGAGGCGAATGGGGAAAGTGTGTGCATGCGTGCACGCCGGTGATATAGAAAATTGTTGTGGTGAGAGTCACAGCTTAGATGAGGATAGTGTTTATAGTATAACAGAAATATGTGGCGGAACTGTTTAAATAAGGATGTTTGTACAGGCTCTGCAAATAAAGGTGCATGCATGCAGCGGGTTTCAGAATGAAAAAATAAAGATGTGGGTTTGAACTTGAGATGCTGCTGCAGATCTTGATCTGAAGAGGGGTTTGATCTAACACCTATTTCAATAGCCATAAAATCTGTCTCTAGTGCTAAATGGTAAATAGTTTGTATTTCTATAGATCACGTCTCGTCTTGATGCATCACAGGCGTCAGGGGAAAGTCTTCATGACGCAGACTGGGGAAGACTGGGATCAAACCACTGACCTTCTGGTTAGAGGACAACAGCTCTAACTCTGCAAGTGTGTCTGTGTGTGTGTGCTCATTTGCCTATGGGGGTTTCTGCCAGACCAATGTTATCTAAACTGCCCCAACAAGCATTTTGTTTTGCATGTGCTCAGATAAGCTCACCGTGGTGAACGCATATTAGCACCCGTGGGTTACCCATTCCATCCTGGTCCTCTTTGTATAGAGCAGGAATGCAGGGTGGTGCTGTGGCTCCTCTGAATAACTAGTCACTCACTCCTCTGACTCTGGTCCACAGATCTCTGTCTGCCCGAAGCTTCTCCCACAGGCCGGTGTCGCTGCTGTGACTCTGACAGACACACGTCACTGTTTTTACCCCGATTCCGAACATGGGTGCACGGGTTCATCCCAGACACAGGAGTGCGATATGAAGTCTTCATGAACTGCAGCCGAGGATCCAGAGTCGAAGGTCAAGCTACTGATTTGCCCCCCCCCCCCCCCCCCCACCCAATCCACACACGGAGCCCCCTCCACTCGCCACACTTCAGACAGAGGGCGCTGAACATGTCATGACCCGACAGCCCGGTTACCACCACAGGGGGGGGGGGTGAACACACAAGGTGCACGAGAGATGACCTCACCCCAATATTTTCTCATGGTCCCTGTCATCCATGACGAGCCGACGGTTCAAATCCTGACAATATCCACCTCAACGTCTTTTACCTTCTATTTTCCTCTTCTTGCCGTTCTCTCCTTCTGCCCCCCCCCCCCCGTTTGTGCCTCCCCTCTCTCTCCCTGGTGGAATCCCAGCCCCATCCACCTAAGTGTCACTGAAGAATGTTCCATCATTTAAACGGGGGAGAATGCTCCGCTAATATATAACCAATTACACTGGTCACATTTCCTGTGTCTCCTTTGAGCTCTCTGCAGGCTCAAAGTGCCAATCAGGCCTGGAATGCCAGAACATGGCTCTTATTTGCCAGGGGTCAGCGCACCAGTAACCTCACATTCTAAAGGACCATTGTTCCCATGGCCAGAAAACTCAGAGAGGCACACATACACATCCAGGGTGAAAGACACACACACAAACCCTGGCCCCTGGAGGCCCCACATCAAGGGCCCGCTCTGTTTAAACAGCATCCGCCTGCACAGCCACCCGCCATGAAAGGGATTAAACAAGGTGTGTGTGCATGTGTGTGTGTGTGTGTGTGTGTGCTTATACGTGTACTGCAAAAAAAAATGTCAGTGTTAATAATTCGTTTAATCCAGTGTTGAGTCGTAACACTTTAAAGTTTACCTCTAAGGTGACGTCATGATTTAAGACTAAGAATTTGTGGAATGGAGCAATGACGACTATGTGATGTGCAACTTTTGATTTGAATGGAACAATGTGGATCCGTATAAAATAATTATATATATTAGATTCCAGAATGCCTCAAGTTAACATGTTTTCAGTGTGTGTGTGTGTGTGTGTGTGTGTGTGTGCAAGCGAGCGTGGGAGACATGGACAGAGCGCAGCAGAGGCTGAGTGTGTCTGGCTGATTGCAGGTACTCAAACTGTCCTTGCACAAAGCGGAGCACCAGAGCGAGGATGCTTTATAATGCGCCGCGCCTTCTAGAGCGTTCACACTCTGTCTGTTACACTTCTTTGCAAGAGCTGAAAACACAAACTCCGACGACTCCGTGTGAATGAGCTCAACTTTAAATCACACAACACCCAGTGGCTCCTACATAACGAACACACACTGCCCACGTCTCTTCCTCCACTCAGCTGAGCCTCTTCGTCAGCAGCTCAATCAGAACCAGAAGCTTTTTACCACAAGTGGACAGAAGGATGTTGACACTGAAATATAACGTCCACGTGGACGTTAATACGTTGCTGTCAGAAAGCGGCTTCAGGGATTTGATCCATGGACTGAAAATAGTCAGTCTCAGCTGTCAATCATGATGTCTCAGCCCGTTTATATATGATCAATAACAAATTAAAACCAAACTTGAACAAACCTCGGTCTGATGACAAAAACATCTTTGACATATGCTAACACGAAGGTGGCCGAGCTGTGACCAGTACTGCAGCCAGCCACCAGGGGGAGATCCGGATCTCTTGGCTTCACTTCTAGGAGATGTGAAGTCGTCCATCTTTACAAACAGCCTGTGGTTTGCGTCGTGGCTGCCTCGTGAGTCCAGGTCCAGTTCATCCCAGAGCTGTTGACATGAGGTCTTCATGATTCTCACTTTGTGAACAGTGGGGGTGCAGTTTGAAAGAGAGAAGGTGGTGTTCAGAATATCATTGGATGCTGAAGCATCAAGATCACTGAACTAGAACTAAATGATCTTTTGTTTCTAACTTTCTAACTCAAGGTCCACTCGCTGTTCCAGAGCGTTCGGCTGCACGTGGCCTCGGTTAATTAAGACCACGAGATGAAACCTGATCCTGACGTGTTTTTAAACCTGGTGTCGGAGTCTTTGAACTCAGGGAGGAGTTCCAGGCTCCTATATGAGCTGTGAAGGCAGGGATCTGATTGGCTGTCTACTAACTGTATGTTTGCTGTCTGGGGCCAAACGTATCGAGACTGATTGGAGTCTTCGCCTCTTTTCTTTCAGGTGTCTCAATAGAAGCATGCAAATGCAGGCACACACATGCGGACACACAGTTTCACACAGGTATGCAGTCATGTTAAGAGAAACCTGACCTACCTGACGGATCGAAACTACTCCTACGCTGCTCTGTTAACCCCTCGATGTTCGGCGTGGGAAACAATGCGTTGGCATTACTGGCTAATTCCTGCTCAAATACCTGAGAAGGATGAATGGCTGGATGGATGGATAATGGATGGATACACTGATAAACGTTGACACGACCTCGAAGCGAGACAGAGCTTAGAGAGATAGAGGTTCCGTGTTAGGAAGAAAGGGTGCAGGAAAAAAAGGGAGCGAGGAAAAGGTTGTCAATATGCTTTTTCTCATTTGTTCCCTCCTTCCCTTTCTTGCCTATAAGAGATATCTGAGGTCAAAGGGCAGACAGCCTTTTCAGAGAAACATGATTGCAGCCTTGTTGCGAAAGGCCTTTCATTTAGAAATATGTGACTTTCTTTCAGAGGAGGAAGCTGAAGCGTTCCCTCTTCCATTGCTGCTTTTCTCCGCAGCACAAAACCACGGCAGAGCGAGACCTTGTGCCTTAGAAAAAAGGCCTTTCAAGACTCTCATGTTTTCAAGGTCCTGTCATGAAAGGCAGCGGGTTTATTGACACAGAATTTCACTCTTTTTATTTTTCACTTTTGAATCGTAACACATTGTAATTCTTCTTTCAGTGTCGCACTTATCAGATATAAATTTGATTTTGTAAATTAATATAGGATAAAAATCTCATGCATGTTTCATTAGCTCGGGAAACCATTTTCCTCTTTAAGTTCCACACCAGTGTTGTGTCACTCTTTGAGCTCAGCCACACTCAGGACAAGCTGCTCTGTTATTTTGGCCTCAAGTGCTTGGAGGTTATGGAGCTTAGGTCAATACCATCTGCGTGTGACCGGTGTACCGCCGCGTGACGTCACATGGCTTGTGAAAGTTCGCTTTGATGTCAGCAATTAGACGATCGAACTCTCAGCTCGCCTAAAACCCTCGGCCAACAGTTTCCGGCTCGCAGGTTGCTAAGTTACCCCATGAAAAACATTTGTTGTCTCGATCCTTATCAGTGATACGGTGCCAGGCTGCAAATGAAAATCTATTATACGTCACGTGAAAGTGCCTTTCACATGATCTTGTTCATTAATGTCGAGGGTGGAGGAACGTTAAAGGAGGGAAAAGGTCGTCACAGCTTCAAGATGTTATTTTAATTAAACCGAGTTCGGTGATGAGCCTTCATGTTTCAGCTGAGAAGTAAACATAACACTTCGAGGACGTTCCGCACTGAAACCTACGCACATTAAAATGTGATGAAAACAGTTGAACCTACATTTTCTTCACATTCAGGAGGATCTCACAGAGCTGTACGTTGGCTTGTTCACACAGCACCTGACCTCAAAGTTGTGCGATGTAGGCCACACTGATAAGAAGGAAACGAGAAGAGGCGGGGGGGGCATTGCTGTGCACCACTTTATCACCTGCGTGTCCTTAGATATAGTTTCACTGGGGGCAGATGAAAGACTTGTGCCGACTCCAGGGACCTCGCCGCTACTGTAGCCGGCTGACGGTGGACTTCAGCCAGGAGCTGACACTTCTGCCTCGTCACAGACTTGGACTGATTTTTAACGGTTGTGTAATGATGACTGTAAGTCACTCACTTACAGGGCAAACTGTGTGTGTGTGTGTGTGTGTGTGTGTGTGTGTGCACCCTTTGGAAAGATTCATGCACCTTAGTCCCTGAAACTTTCTGGCACAGGTGTCTGATTTCCATATTAGGGATTTCCCTCATTTCTAGCTCTGTTTCAAAACCAGGTCGAGTTCCTTCCTCTGTCAGGTGGAGTGTTAATTGTTGGTTGGGATTGGGGTTAGAAACTGAATCCTGTTTTCATTCAGTGTTTATGAGAGCTGCATTGTGGGTTGCACATTGGGAAGCCCCTCAAATAGAACTTAAAACCTCTTCCAGGAAGTTTGCGATAGATTTCATCACAAGTCGGGTGTAGCATTCCGGCTTTCCATACCTGTGAGGCAGTGGTTTCAATGACACAGTTTAAGGTAAAGCTAGGGAACAGTCACAATGATCCACCTTGAACCTCAGTGTCATTGTGTGCTTTGTCTGGGAGTTAAGTCTGCGTGCTTTGCATAGTCTCACAGACTCTCACTCGTAGGTGGGTAAGTATATGTAGGAATATGTAGGTCGTAGGTACAGAGAGATATATCTACTTTTATTTAATCATAAAATAACAGATTGTTTTTGGTAACTTGAAGGCAGTGGTATAATATATGCTGTATAATTTCAGCAGTTATGGTACAAACTTCACACACAAGGTTCCTGAAGCTGTTCCTGGAGCAGGAGTTGTCTCACCACTGTCCGTCAGTTACAGGTAGATGATCTGTCTCCTCACAGGACGCCTTCCTCTCTGACGGATCATCACGCTGTCATGACTCACAACATGTGTGACTGTTTTTAGAGGAGGAATAAGAAATCACAAAAGGCCACTTCATTGAAAACACCAGCTGTCAAGTGGACGGGCTGCATTTGCGAACATGTGCGTGTTAGTGTGTAACCAGGACACTGTCGTCATCCAGACCGCAGTAAATTAAATAGTAGCTGGTGGTCAGACAGGAGGTAGGAAGCAGGTCATTGTAAATACCACATGACTCATGTCAGCTGCTGGCCACGTGGATCAGATCTGACGTGTTCAGCCAGGCCTTTGACCAAGGTTATAACATCTATATTTATATATATGTATTTGTACAACAAGTATTAAGAATATTTCTCTTGCATTATCAGGGAAACAAAGATCCTCAGTAGTTACATTGGTGGAATCCAGAATATGACCACATGCAAAGGGGGAAAAAAAACTATTTATATGATAAAATACTGAACTGACTGAAACAACCAGAGTTTGTGATGTCACAAACCTAAAAAAACCCAATACTTTCATCTTGTGGGTGGAGCTCAGTAGCTGGGAAAAGGCTCCTCAGCTACAGGTGGCGCTGTGACGGGGGGGGGGTCTCAGATCAGAATCTGAGACCAGTGATTGACTGTGACAACAGAAAAACATGAAAACAGCATCAGTCTCGCATCACTCGCTCTGAATGAGCAGGATATCTAAAGTCTTATCTTATCAGCAGTGAAGTTAGTTTGCTGTTGTAATATTATATCATATGTAAATAAAATACTTCCTCTGCATGATGATAGTGCATAAGATGAACTGTCTCTCCGTGTTTCATAAAACTGCAAAAACAAAATCTTCTATCGTGTGAACGAAAAAAAATCTCCATCAGCAAAAAAAAAAACCTTAATCTGATTCTTCACAGTTTATGTTCTTCCCTTAGTATCCACCGGTGGCAGTCATGAGCACACAGCTGTCCATCCATGTGAGTGAAGAAGAAAAGCGGCGCCATCTTTAATTGATTAATCGCTGCACTGAATCACTTTTAGCTCATCAAGATAAACCGCTGTCCTCCTGCCTCATGTCTTCATGTGTCTCAAATGAAAAACGATGATTCTGCTTGTTGTCCACTGTCTCCAGAGACAAAAGATTCTCAGACGTTCAGCGAGTCTCTTTTTCGTTCAGTGTATATTTGCACGTGGTGAGATTATTATTTATTCACTCCGATCCACAATGTTTACGACCAGGAAACAAAGTGAATCACGACGATGTGGTGAAGTGTGTGTTTACCTAACAAAGTGTGGACCACACACACTTAAAAGTGAGTTTGTGTTGTTACCTGTACTTGTTGTTAGCGTGTACTTATTGTGAGTCTCAGAAGAATATTGGTAAATCAGCTACACCCACCGACTAAATTGAACCCACCTACTGTGCTGTGGTTAAAGCTGGTGATTTGTGTGATGGATAATGCCGACATGCTTTTTCCCCTCATCCCCCCTCTCCCCTCCCCTCCCCCCCTCACTGTGTGTGGCTTAAATTACAAAGCTTTCACTCAGAAGTGACTCACGTCCAGAAAATGCACTTCTCTCTCTCTCCTTGTTTTTTCTCCGTCTGTCATAATGCCTCTCAATCACAGTCTCCCTCAGTTTCTTAAGATCTAAATGTATCCCTCTTTTCTTCTGCGTCCCCAAGGCCGCGTCGCTCTCCTGTGCTCTTTGTGTTCTTCAGATGATGGAATAAAGCAGCCCCCCCCCGAGTATCAAACCTCACTGTCGCTGCATGTTACAGCCTCACAGACCTCGTCGTTCCTTTCCGAGAGACTTTCACCCAAACCCTCAGATGCGAGTCCAGAAGGGGACGGTGTTGAGAGACATGAGGGGGGGGGGGACAGAAGTGTCGAGGCAAAGAACGAGGGAGGAAACAGAGCAGGAGGGAGAGGGATAGACGTGAGAGGAGCGGCTGGAGAGAGGGAGAGAAAAAAGAGGAACAATTAGTCATCGATTTCAAAGACAGCATATAATAAAACATTTCCCCCCTAGGTAAACCTGCTGAATGCAAACACGAATTAGCCGCCCACGCTTACTCAGTGAATAAGGCTAAAAGAATGCACGGCAGCCCACTCATCCAACGCCACAGAGCCACTCTCCCCCCTCTCACTCATTCTCTCCCTCCTCTCTCCGCCGACACATCTTATAATGGCTTTCACCTCCACCACTCAAACAGGCGGAAAAAAACAAAAAACATATTCATTTGAAAGTAAAATTGAAACATTGTTTCCAAAGCGTCCACGTCTGAACACTGTCAGCTTTAAAGATTTTTCTTTTTCATTGTCAAATCGCGGCACAATAACGAGGGCGTGACAACCTGGTGAAAAGCTCTGTCGGTTTTCAATCCGATGAAAAGCATCGTGTTTAATGGGGACACAAGGATGTGCTAATGGTGGCGGCAAAGAAAGCCCCCGCTCCATCCCCAAATAAATAAAAGACGTGTTGACAGCAAAGGCCGCTAATGCTACGCTGCCTTAGAAAATTAGGATGAAAATAAAAGTTGCACAGGAGAAATGCACAGCGGCGAGGGCTAACCACAATTAAGAGAGTGAAAGGAATTAGGCCGAGCTTTCTGCAGCGGTGAAAGGCTCGACGGGCTGATGTGCAGAAACAAATGCAAGCGAGCGAAGGACAGAGACGGTGATCAGGACCTGTTGCATCCAGTTGTCTACGACGAATCCACGGCTGAACTCAAACACAAAAAGAAAAACCACAGGTACGCCTCGTGTGCACTTACTGGTTCTCACCTGAATCCGTCCCTGCCGTTACCGGAGCAACAAGCGAAATTTCAAGGGCTTTTGTGCCGCACTGGTCGCCTGCTGATTATTTCTTTATCAAACATGCATTTCTCTCTCTCACTCTCTCTCTCTCTCTTTAATACACGCTCACTTATAAAGTCATTGTCGTCTGACAATCAGCAAACTGTTCTGGGGGGGGGGGGGGGGGGGGGGGGGGACAGAACAAAAGAGCAAAAAATTCAAAGGCAGAATTTCCCAAAACCACTTGGGCGTTTTACAGTGTGTCAGAAACATCAAAACTCTGACAGAGGTTAAATAAACGAGGGCTTTTTGTACTTTGTGTTATTTAGTGTGTGTGTGAGTGTCTGTGTGTGTGACTGTGTGTGACTGTGTGTGTCTGTGTGTGTCTGTGTGTGTCTGTGTGTGTGTCTGTGTGTGTGACTGTGTGTGTGTCTGTGTGTGTGACTGTGTGTGTGGGCACCAGCAGAAGAAAGAATCTCAGCAGCAGAACGAGGGAGCAATGTGATCTCTGCGGTGGGGACATTGACCCAGAGTCCCAACATTTAGCCCGACATTTACGACTGCGACGCGTCTGACTCACGACATGAAGTCTCTCTCTCTCTCTCTTTTGGTCATACACACTCTCTACCTCTCTCTCTCACTCTCTCACACACACACACACACACACAAAAGGAAAACCACAGTGAGTCAGGGACAAACCGCATTCGGCAGTCAAACCCTTAACTGAGGGGAAACACTGTGACATCAGACGTGACCTTAAACATGCTGATGAGCTCTGCACACACGCACACACACACACACAGGAGTGTATTATTATTATTGCACATGCAAATACAAAAACCCCACTTAAATTTACTGCATCTTGACGTGAACATGAATTGGAGTCAGAGCGAGCGACCGGAAACTCTTTGACGACTGAGAATATTCCCCTGCTCCTCCAAACTGAAGCAGCTTCTCTGAGACTTTTCAATGTGCTCACTTTCCATTTCTCTCGAACTCTCAGACTCGAGTTTTCAAGGAAGGTAATCAGCATCTCCTGCATTAGTCACCTCCTCACCCTCTCCATCCTGCTCCCTTCATCCTGCCGGCTGCCTCCTGTTAGCGCTGCCACTGTTTGGCTGCCTAAGTGTCCTTTTGACTGTCATCTTGTCTGGGGCCTCAATACACTTCTCCCTCCTCCGCATTCTCCGCTTAATGCGTATGAGTCAGGGTCTTAAGCACAGGTTTTACACTGCTAAGTGTTTTGGGAGGGCTTTGTGTGTGTGTGTGTGTGTGTGTTTGTGCGTTTGTGTTTTGCATGCAGTTAAGTGTGTACACGCAAATCTGCTAATGCCAATAGGTGCCATTATCTTCCGACTACTTATTTAGAATTAAATGTCAGAGCGATTACCTGCGTCTGTGACTCACCTCTCAGCCAGGTGCTCTCTGTCTGCGCCCACATGCAACCTGCACACCAGGAATCCACAGCATGCAGATCCTCGTGCACACAAACACACACACACACAAACGCCTGACACACGGCAAAAGAATGGGACATACCCTATGGCCAAACTGCTCGCCCACAGATATACCTGACATACCGCAAATGAATTGCAGATATCATCACTTCATACCAAGCAACCGCTCTGCGTCCTCAAGTTCAGACTCATACCCTCAGCTCCGTCTCTCCGTTTTAACCCTTTCTGCTAGAAAACCCCCACAGTGAGCTTTTCATCTGTTTGTCATGTTTCCTCCTCTGCTGCCATCTTCCTCCTCCTCAGCGGCACCATCTTCCCTCCGTCTTGTTTTAATGAAGTGCTGTTGATTGATAATGATGTCACAACATTATTTGCTGTTGTTCAGTTTTTAAGGTGGACGTGTAGCGTACAGATGGACGCACTATAAACTTGTTTTCTTGGTGGTGTGAAGGTGATGAAGGTGTATCTGTCCTTCTGATTTAGCTGCTGCACGTTTTGAAAGAAGTTTTGTCCTTTTTAATCCAGCGGACTGTGAATGAAAACTAAGATACAGAAGCAGAGTGTTTGTCTTATTGGCTTCACTTCATCACCAACCTGAGCTGCAGCAGCTGCTGCTCTGCTCGGAGACATCACCGCCCCCCTCCCCCCTGTGGCGCACCCTGTCTGCCGTGGGTCCCCGGGGGTCCAGGTGACAGAGGTAGGTGACATGCAGTATCCCGACCCCCCCCCCCCCCTGCCTACCAACGCTCCTCAGCTCGGCCGCCTACGCAGTCATACGGCTGCTGTGTATGGACGGCCTTGAGCTCGCCAATCCAGTCGTCGTTTTCACAGTTCCTCTGAGCTTTTGTTTTCCCTCTGCATGTTTTGTCACATTTCCTGAGCTCCTTTCTTCACGTTCCGTATCGTCTCTCGTACATGTCACAAGAACGACTCTACAATAAAATGTTTGTCTAAGCTGAGAGACGATGTGAGATCGTGGACGTTTCGGACGCACAAATGAGGCAGAAACAAACCTCCATTATTAGAAGACACATCATTGACTTCACGTCTCTCTACGTGAGGCAGCACATGCATCAGTCTCAGCTGTATTTATGAGCTGCTTTCTACACACACACACACAGACACACACTCACAGTTCTATGATACACACATACAGAACAAACTTCATGTTTCCCCCTCATGCAGGTTTTCTGGGATGATTTTAAAGATTCTCGTCATTATGGTAAACTGAACTGTAGGAGTTCCTCAGTTCATCTCATGGTATCTTAACTATTTTCATCATGATGGATTTTATGACCTCACTCGCCCTGAAAGACACAAAGACACAAGTGCTTTGGGATCATGACGTCTTCAAATGTCTTCTTCTGTAATTTTCAAGTAGATTCAGATTTTAGATCGGACAGAAAAGACGAGTGGAAGCTGAAACCTCTGACGATCAGAACTGATCAGTTGATTCGTTGCTGCATTAATATTCCAGGGGTGAGTGAATATCAATGATTGTGAATCATAGGAGCTGTTTGCTGCTTGTTGGCTTGAATGAAATGTTTAACGATTATCATTATTATCATTACTATTAATAAGAATAGTCGTAGTATCTTTTTAGATGCGGATTTAAGAAACTCAAGCAGCACGTTCATCGAGCGTCGGAGGATCTCAGCATGAAGAGTCATTATGAGGAACAAATAAAATCCATCAGGAAGAGAAATCTCCAGTTAAAGACGTGAACCACGTTGAGCTCGTCGTGCTCTGCTGCTGCTGCTGCTCATGATCGTCTCCTGAAACGCCACCAGAGCTTTCATCAGTAAATGTGAGTGAAGCACAGACTTTATAACATTTTGTACCAACAGGAAATGATGCAAGGCCTGCGTAAATGGGAATCAAGCTGTGACTGAAGAACACTACCCACTGATCAGTATCAGTTTTTAAAACATAATGAAAAGCTGGTGAGAGATGTGTTTTTCTGTCGTTTCCTGTGAAGAGCTCGGACGTGCACGGATCCCCACCCCCCCACCCGTCACCGACGACCTGTTGAAAACAAGGTACGCCGTGGCCCTGAAAGGATCGATCCCCCACCTACGCTTCTTTCCTACTGAACCAGAATGCGAGCGGTGCCCAGGAAGTGATATCAACGTATTTTCACATTCATAACAGATTTCATGCACGCAGCAGGTTCCGCTTGAATATTTGTGCTTGTTTGTTTCTGAGCTGCACTGATTTGTGTTGGAAGAAGACACTGTTTCCTATTTACATTTTTTAATTTTGAAAGTTTCAAAACTGCCCATCACTGCCGTCAGTGTTCATCTCTGACGACCGAGGGTGATTTGTGAAAATGAGTGTTTGAAGGGTCCTTCATTCAAGGGCAGCAGCAGCAGCACTCGAGCGGCACAGCTAGGTGTGATTACTGCGGAGCTGAGCGGGCGAAGGAGAATAAAACAAAAGATTCACAAATACATGCTACTGGAGGCTCTGTCAAGAAGCTACTGCACACTCCTACACAGCGCCGCCCACACACAACCACACTACACAATAATGTGTATGCACACATTCAGATGGTGGCTCACAAAAAGAAACAGCTACGTGCACACGCACACAAACAAACACACGTGTGTGCTCGAAACCAGCTCGTGGTGTACACACACACACACACACACACACACACACACACAATGGCCCAGAGGTTCTTTTGAAATGTGTGATTTTCTCCTTCTCCTCAGCAGAACCATATGGGGAATGGGAAGAGAAAAAGTGCAGCAAAGGTGCAGGTTATCTTCATATTTATTCATCAAGGTTCATGTGAGTCCCTGCAGACGGCGAGCATGAGAACATCAGATGGTGGGCAGGATCCGCCTGCTATTCTCAGCTACAGGCTTCTCGGTGCCCGAGGTGCTGAGGTCCCAAAGGCTGCTTCAGATCCACCGTGAAGTAAGCCTTTTCCCCGAGACCGGAAAAATACATCTAAAGTGATGCGGGACGTCAGGGATTTGTAGATTGAGCTGCAGTCGATCATATCGTGTGCATCGCAAAGCAGGAACATTTAGCACCGTGGGTTTTTGTCCACTGAAGTTCAGGGGGGGGGGGGGGGGGCGGGTGAGTTTAGATCTTTCTGCGTTTTGAACTTCTTCGTTCGTTCACCCCCTCGTACCCTCCGTCCCAAACTCATGCATCCAACATCATTAACACTTATTTGGAAGAAACTTTTGCACCTTGTAAATAAGTGCAGGGTTTTATTTTACACCAAATACACGTGTATGTTAATTATATGTGTGTGTGTGTGTGTGTGTGTGTGTGTGTGTGTGTGTGTGTGTGTGTGGGACTGAGGAGCAGAGGCTGGGGTGAAGTCTGCGTTCGGCAGCCTGAGTGGATGGATGGAGAACATCCGCGTTAGTCGTGACTGCTCAGGCATCTGTAGGAGGATCTGACTAGCACTCGCTGCTCCCTTATATAACACAGTGGAGCACACTGAGCGCTGATTATAAGGCCACAGGTCAACTCTCTCAACACCTCTGCAATAACGTGTGTGAGTGTGTGTGTGTGTGAGTGAGTGTGTGAGTTGGCCATGATTTGAGGTTATACGATTTTAGTGTGGGTGTAGTCGGTTTATAAGCAAACAGCTATTACATATGTGGACGCTTTGTGTTCTCAAAACCCAAATTAACATGATCACAAATATGTTCACCACATTTTTCGTTCCCTGTTTTTATTTTCGAGGTTTCTTAGATTATTCAAAACATTTTCAACTTTGATCCGACGTCGAGGCACAGAATCCTTCAGGTTTTGTCGTTGGTTTGTTTGTTTGTGAGCAAAATTACGAACTAATAAATAATAAATAAATAAAAAACTTGGTGGAGGACGTAAAGAACAGAATCCAATAGAGTTTGTTGTGGATCCAGGAATTATTCTCATCCCTGTCTTTAACATTGTGCGTGTCACTGCAGTCTTCACAATAATGATGATGAACTTTATTTATATTGCAGTATTTAAAAAAGATAAAAACTGAGTCTGTGAAGCTTCAGAATATATTGATGACACCGAACATGTGCTTTTCTGTACGTCGTCTATTTCACATTGAAGAAATAATTTAAACATTATTCTGTTTTCTTGAAAATGAAATGAGTTTGAAACCTGTTTTTTTCACTTATTGGACAAAATGACAGAATATGGCCGGATGTCACTCTCCCTCCATCAGCAGCAGATAAACAACCTGTATGTGTATATATACATATATATATAAATAAATATATATATATGTATAATATGTGTCTGAACGAATATTAACCGAGTTTTGAATAAAATGAAAAACATCAGCCGAGAGGACAAGTGATGGGGAATGTACAGGTTTGATTTTTAACATTCCTGATCGTCATGTTTCTCCCTCTGTGTCTCTTTCTTCTCCTTTCACGCTGGTTCTCACAGTGAGCGTGTCCAGATGGAGTGTGTACCGTGCTCTCAGACGGCCTTCCGTCTGCTCGTCCCTCGTACACCTCCGTCTTTCACCCCGTTGCAGGGACGCTGCACAAACACACTCTTCTTTCTCTCAGACTCTCACACGGACAGATATGACAGCACGGACACTTTGCCATCTTATCCATCAATCACAGTCACCACCTTCGACGCTCGATCTCTGAGCTTCAGCTGCTGTATGTTACATAAGTGTACGTGCACATACACATCAATATCATTAATATGACGTGCACTGTTTCATTCTGTACGTCTATTATCTATGTTATATTTGCACATAGAGCTCAAGAACTCGGACTGACACTAAAGTTCACCTTGACTTTGTGTTGATTTAAATGCGTTCACGTGTGTTTCCAGTTCTCGGGATTGTTGCTGTAAAGTGAAATCAAGTCTTGAAATTAGAATATTCATAGATTTCAGCAGAGGAAAGATTTTTAGTTTTTCCGGCGACGCGTCGGCCTCGGAATCAAAAACCATCTCTGGCTCGTCAGGGTCTGTGTTTGAACTGCAGCTACGTACAGTTAGCTGCAGTAAATCAGCAGGAAACACTGGACGCAAAATGTTCGATTAAAAAGAGCCATTAAAGTCGACGTGCGTGTCGGCCGCGATGCACACGGCTTCGTGGCCAAGGCTACCCCAGCGATGAAGAGGCAAAGGAGAGGGAGGGAGATTTTGCTCTCATAAAGGCTTTCGATTACAGTGGGCTGTGATTGTGAGTCGGAGGGGAGGGTAAATCCAGACGTATTCAGGGAGGTCAGGCGGGTCAAATTCCTCAGGAAGAGAATGTGGAGACGAAGGCAGAAACATGGGAACTCAGGAACCCACCCTGCAGCTCTTGCTGCACCCAGCGTTAACTGTTGCCTGGAAACCAAACAGCGCTCCTCACTTTTTTCCTCCCGTCCTTTCTTTTATTTTCTGAATCCCAAACCTACAATTTTCATTATGATTTGCTGTTAAGAGAAGTGGCATTGAACTCTGGAGGTGAATTGGTCTCCGGGTATTCAGGTACAACAGTGGCCGCTCCAACAATCGTGCACTGATTGTGAACACTCTGCAGAAATGACGGGACTGAAACGCTGGGTGTGGTTGGCAAAGGGGAGAGTTGTGTGTGTGTGTGTGTGTGTGTGTGTGTGTGTGTGTACAGCAGAGAGAAAGATAAGGAGAAAGTGGAATGAATAGATTCAGAGAACAGGGGATTCCTCCTCTCTGAGCTCTTGTTTCCCAGAAAGCTTTCCAGAGACGACACAGAAGCACAACGGAAATCAGTCAGTCGTCGTCTCGTGTCTCTGATATATTTCCTCCGACGCGTTCGACGTGACACGGTCCGAACATCTCGATGCCGTGCTGTGTTCAGTGAACAGGTAGAAAACCGAGTCTCAGCGACGCTCGTTGGGCTTGATGCTGTTTTTATTGGTAAATTGTCAGAGGAGCTAAAATCGAAGTTTTGTGGAGGAACACTTCAGCCAGCAGAAGGTCAGGCTCCTCTCAAACGTTCTGACAGTTACAGATGGAATTACGTAACGTTACGTAATCTTAAAAGAAAAAAATCGAAAAGGGATTTGAAACTAAAAACCTCCAAAAGCTCAAATTCACTTCGCTCTTAAATTTGCACCACATTCAAAAGACGCTGTGTTGGTGTGTTTTCACTCTTTGCTGTGAAGTGGAGAGGAAGGAGGGAGGAGGAGGAGGAGGAAGAAGAGGAGGAAGAGGAGGAGAGCAACGGGACGAGGGTGGAGGACGACGTAGGTGTAGAAGCAGCTGGGGAGAGGAGGCAGAGCTGACACACAAAGGTGGACGATGCCTCATTTCCAGGGAGAAGTCGTCTCCTGAGTCCGCTGCCTCCTCCGTGCACGTCCACAGAGCGGCTGAACCCTGAAGCATCTGGCCGCCGAGGCAGGGATTTCTCTGCCTGTTGTCTGTGTTGACTCACAGAAAACACACAGGTGAGATACAAGGTTAAGTACACGGGGAGGAGGAGAAGAATCCAACATGGTACTGTGTAATATGTAGCCCTGGGGATGTGTGTGTGTGTGTGTGTGTGTGTTCTCCCCTCCATCTCTCACAGTCTTACCTGTGTTTATGCCTCTTTATATTTTTCTATCCGGTTTTCAAACGTTTCAGCTGAAGAACTGAGCTCACGTCTTCTGACACGATCACAGGACGTTAGAAAAACCACCTAAGAGCCGGCGAGCGTTTCAGGGGTTTGTGGTCAAATGTAATATGAATATAAAAAGGTGTGTCCGTGCATGTAGGCTTCATGCTTTACTCTTCGAATTCCCCACCGACACATGCAGAGCGTCCTCGGGTCTCTTATGAATTCAAGCTAATATACATGATGGAGGTTAGTTCGGTCACAGGTGACACGTCTACATGAAACAGAGTTGAAGCTCTTTTCTTGTGCATGGAGAGAAAAAAGGTCCAGTCGTCCTCAGAACAAGTCTCAGGATGGAGGTGAAGGAAACTTGTGAACTGAGAGGAGCTGGTTTCACTGTTTGAGGTGGAAATCATTTGTGTTTCCCATCAACACGTATGTGTAGATTTCTCTTCCTGCTCCGTCTTCACGCAGGAGCAACAGACTCACGATATGTGCTCATCTCCGTCTCCTCAGCAGCGGAGGAGCACACGCAACATGTTCGTCGGGGTAACAATTGTCCTTTTATGGCTTCGAGGAAGGAAAAGGCAGAAGAGCTGAAGCGCTCAGGGTGATGAGATGTTGCACCTCAGCTTCACGTCTACTTCTGCTATGAGCGGTTTTCTGAGAAATATATTCAGATTTGTCTCATAACTCGTGTTGAGAGTCTCAGCGTCTTATGACTGTGATGTCCTGCGTTGTCGTCGGTTTTCATGAAGTACAAAATACTTTTTTTTTTTTTTAGAAACGACTGAGTTTAGATTTCAGACCCTGGATCTGTGTCTGATGGTGGAGGAGGGTAAACACGGAGGAATCAGTCCTACGTGACAAACGTCTTCTCTTCTCCTGACATCACAAACTATCTTCTGGAAGTAAAAGTATCCCGATCCCGAACAGGAGTCTCTGTCCACATTGTCCTCCAGCCTGAGTGGTCTGGTCCACAGATCTGCCTGATCGTCATGTCAACCAAAGGTGCCTTGTTACGTATTTAGAACATGAGCCACCAGGACCACACGTCCACTTTAAACCTTGTCCAGTATCTTTCGGGACATTTGTGCCACTTCCGTCTCACATCCATTTTGTCTCTGCCACAAAAAGACCAGAATTGCTGCGTCATTGCCTGAAGTGGTTTGAATCCGAACCACAGGATCAAGTTCTCTGGAGCTTCTTGAAGGTTTCAGCTTGTGGCTCAGCCGGTGGTTTGGACCAATCAGCATCCAGTGAGGGAGGAGCTTCTGGCAGCTTCAGACGTGTCGTAGGTGTGACGACACGGAGACGCGGCTCCGCTGCATCAGAACTGTGTAATTTATCAGAAGAGCTAACGCCACTGGAGCCTCCTCCCGATGGGAAAGATGCTTTCGCTCGTCTCCCAACTGGCTCCAGCCACCGTGAGACGGACGGATGGTTCGTCCAAGTATCTTCTGAAAGCGCCTGGCCTTCTCCAAACAGTTTCCAATGAAGCCTTCCCAGATGGTTTCTGGGTAACAATCCATCTGGTGCGTCAGGTTATGACCATTCAATACAACAAACTAAAAATAAATAAAAGACTCTTGGACAGACCAACTGTCGTCAGAGCTTCCTGCACATCTCCAGCTGCGGCCAGTGGATGTTACAGACAGATCGTTCGGGGGTTCATGACCGGTTTAATTATTAAATTCACCCAAGATGCATCAGATCAAACAACCAAATAAAAATAATCATCATCATCATCATTACGTGCTCACACACACAGTTTGAGAAATGTTGCTGACATCATCGATTATCAACCAAGTTCACAAGCAGCTCTTAGACAATACAAACATTTTTATCATTAACATTAAATTATTTCTCTGAATAACACATTTCTATAATAAGTATAATATATAACAATATTGTATAAATACAACACATCAACACACTGAGGTCGGAATGACGACTTTACAACTCGAGGAGTACGAGACACATGTTCTTCACATGTGACGTCAGAAATCAGCTTCGTAGATTCTGCAGACACACAACTCAACAACATGTTGTGTTATTACAAGAGGAGGTGACAATGAAAGCTTCAGTTCACGTTGTTGACGAGTTGCTGGTGAATTAAACCAACAAACGACGTTTCATTAATATGAAATGAACCCTTCACCAGCCCACGCTTCATTCTTCTGTCTGTCTCGGGCTAATGTTTTAATTTCTATTTCAAATCTTTATCATTTAAATTTGAAACTGTTGTTTCAACTGATGGGAATTTTGCGGTGGTTTATCAGTTACTGTTGAAAAGACAGTTACGTCTCTGCTCCAGATTAAAAACTGTTGCATCCTGGGCAGCTGTCAGGACGCAGGTCGGGGAATTCCAACAACAGCAACACAAACACACCTGTCCACCTGCACACATGCAATCGTGTGTTTGTCCGACTCAAACACACAAACACTGTCGCACAAAGGGCGACACACAGCGCTGCGATGGGACATGTGATGGGACAGGTGACGGGACAGGTGACGGGACATGTGACGGGACAAGTGACGGGACAGGTGATGGGACATGTGATGGGACAGGTGACGGGACATGTGATGGGACAGGTGACGGGACAGGTGATGGGACAGGTGATGGGACATGTGATGGGACAGGTGACGGGACATGTGATGGGACAGGTGACGGGACATGTGACGGGACAGGTGATGTCCTCGCTAATGAGACAGACACACCTCAGACAGGATGGAAAAATAAAATGCTCTAAATATCTGTTATTTCAAGCATCTTGTTTAACGTCCACTTCGTCTCCACCTTCATGATCGATCACAAACATCTTCTCAACATATTCGTGGTTATTATTGATTTATTTCATGTTCATCCTCACGGAATCAAACATTTGATATTTACAGCAGACGTAGGACTTCATTTCCCCTCTGCAGGTTTTAACTGGACCTTTCTTTTCATTTGAAGCTTCTTGATCATTTCATTTCTTGTGTTGTTGGTTTAACTTCAGCCTCTGAATCAAAAATCCAAAGATTTAGTTTGACGTCGTGAAGCAGTGAGACGTCAGTGTCCGTCTTTACAGATAAATCATGATGAGGTCATGTATTAAATATGAATTAATCATTTACGACCGAGAAGATTCCACACGTCATGTGACGTCAAGTGTCCATAAAAAGACCAAATGAAACAGAACTGAGTTTGAACATGTTGGAAACACTTTGAATAATGTAAACATGTCAACAACATACACAACGTATGTTCAGTTGTTCTTACACATTTTAATGAACATGTTTAAATCGCACATGAGACAACGCGTCAGGTTTGAATGAGAAAAGGTTCTTGATTCAATAAGTTTAAATTTTAATACATAGATTTGTACTAATTACATTTAAAAAGTTGCCTTTGTATGAAGTAATTCTTATATTCTTGTTTTTTTATGGGAAATTTCAACAGATGAGAAAAATGAGCAAATCATTTTGTTTATGAAACAGTTCAGAACTTTAAGCTTCTCTAACATGTATGAAAAGTGTTTGACATGAAACTAACGGCTGAACTCTGCGATGGAGTCTTAGGGAAAATTTAAAGGGTAAAATTGTGCAGAGTAAAATCGTAGCATTAAGAAAATAAAGTGGTAAAATAACGATAATAATACACGATTCCCATTTTGCTTCTAACTGATATTTAAAACTGCACTTGTATGTTTTCTTTTGACAAACTCTCGGCACTGACACAAAAACTTCTTCTACATTTTATTTCACTTTAAAAGTTTCGCCGAACAATTTCCAGTTTGTGCTGCAGAGTTTTTAACTCTGTGATTGACAGAATATTTTTTAATTTTCTCGGCCCAGTTTTATTTCTGCTGCGTCCAGCAGTCACTCAGACTGTTGTGTAGTCATGACAACGACAACAAGCAAAGCGACAACCACGAGAGCGGCTTCATGTTCACCGCGGCGGCTGGTAACCCCCCTGATGGAAAGCCAACAGGATTTGGAATAAATGGCCTGAAACGAAGCCACCGTGTAAATGATGAAATTATGCCAAACAACCACAAGGCTGAGACGCAGTGTTTGTGTTTGCGGAGCCACATGTGACAGAGACGAAACTGTCGCGGACTCATCAAAGGTCCGGACGAGGAGGAGACGGAGAGCAGAGTTTCCAGCCGTCAGAGTGAAAGTGTGAGCTGAGGCCCGGACTCCAGCAGAGAGTCCCCGGCACAGCCAAGAAACCGAGGGGACTTCCCTTTGTCTGAGGTGAAGGGAAATCACACACACACACATGCGTACATGCACGTGCACACACAAATGTTATTTTAGATTTGTCTTCTCACATTCAGAATTCGTTTTCCCCGTCGCTGATCGATGAGGCGTCTGATGCACGGTTGTTACAACGGTGGAGATCAGGTGAAAGGTTCTGTGTGTGTGTGTGTGTGTGTGTGTGTGTTTGCTCTGGGAGGGAGAATACGTTTGTTTGTGGTGAGTGTTTCCTGTCAGTGACAAGTTTCTGGGACCACCCTACTCTCAGGAGAGGAGGTGTGTGTGTGTGTGTGTGTGTTTCTCCTGATAATAAACTACACACTCTGCTGCCCCCTCTCATTACACCTTCATGTGGAATCATCACCTTTTTTTTTTTTTGTTTCTCTCTGAATTTTAATATATTATCATCAATATTTTCATATCAAATATCTAAACTTTTTCTCTCAGTGATGCAAAGATCGTCCAGAATATTGAATCTAAAACACTCCATGTTGCATCACTGCTTGAGACTGCATCGGAGAGAAATATCAAAATATGATATAGGTGAAAGATAAATGTGTTCCTGTGCTTTGACTGAAAACAAATCCAGATTCAGAATCCGGATCAAGTTCAGCTCCTCACAGACATTAGCTCTCGACACACGTCTGATTTTTAAGAAAAGTTTTCGGCCTCATTTCTTGACAGTTTATTCAGATCTGAAGCAAAAATGTGATGATTGTTCTCTGACACATTTCACATCCTCTCACCAGGTTTACTGGTAATTTGTTCAGTACTTTTCATCAAACTGGTAAAAAAAATAAAGAAAGAACACAAACTCACACACAAGCTCCTTAAAAGAAACAGAAAAAAG
The DNA here is from genome assembly GCF_024713975.1 of Paralichthys olivaceus. NCBI lineage: Eukaryota > Metazoa > Chordata > Actinopteri > Pleuronectiformes > Paralichthyidae > Paralichthys > Paralichthys olivaceus. Next base: position 1,385,430 of record NC_091102.1, on the reverse strand, counting down.
GTTTTAAAAACAAAGAAAAAGGGTTTTTAATGTGAACTACAAGTTATTTTATCATTTACTATTTATGTAATGTACCATACAAGGTCTTTCATAACTTCCTTCCTTTTGTTTGCACTAGTTTTTATCTTTGGTCATCTGGTTGTGATGAATGTTGTTTATAGATGTGAATATTAATTAGGTAGACGCTTCATGTCACTGAGGAGTCACTTGGTTACGTTTCACTTTTAGGGAAATTCTCTCAGTCGAACACTGATGTTAAACGATAGAGGAAATTAACATTCTGTGTCATTTACTGTCCGCAGCCTTCCCACTGTCCCACGGACAATCCCATCATCAAACATCTCGTCTGTGCAACACCTCGGCACCAACGGGCGAAGTACCACAGAAACCCTCAGAAAAAAAAACAGCATCTGATTTCTCTGAAGAAGAAGAGAAAAGGAACGTGGCTTAGTTTCCACTCAAAAGAGTGGAGGTCGTTATTTTCCGTAGGAGATAAACTGAGAATCATCCTCTCAGACGACGCAGATTCTCGTCCCTTCATTCTTTGTGCACACGAGGGAGACGAAGTAATTATGATTAACACACAGAACTAGTGCCGAGGAAAATAAGGACAAAATGTGATGCCGACATGGAGGAGACGTTACAAATCTGAAATCACGGTGAGACAGTTGAAACAAAATGAGGCTGTGCTGAGGTTTTGATTTCATGTAGTGTTGAAACCTGATTATTCCGAGTTCTACCATTGACAGTGATTTGATTTTCCATCTCAAGCTTTGAATCCGTGCAAAAGGGGAAAATGAAAGACAAACATTTATTTGGATTCAACAGAAGCCGATGACACGATATTACATTTCTACTGATTGTTCAATTCTCAGTGTAACTTCTAACACAACTGGCAGAGAAGCGATTGGACCCTTTCACTGAAATTCATTTAACAGCTAGATTCATGGAAGCAGCTTGGCTGGACGACTGCCTCCCCCTCCACACGGAGCGTTTTACTCTCCCACTGAGTGAATTCATTCTCCCATGTGTTTGGACGGCGCTCAAGCTCAGCCACCGACACGCTGCCGCCGCCAAGACACGAGAATCTCTGATAACCAAACGATTGTTAATTTGTGGAGAAAGAATCAGCAAACACACACACACACACACACACACACACACACGCTTCTATTAATTCTCCGTCTCTGCAGATTCATCTGCTTCGTGCAGGATCAGACTTTAGACAAAGAGACAATGTTCACGTCCAAAACGCTTTCAAGGATTTTTCAGTGTTTGCTTCCTGCCGCTGGAGTTTATTCTGCCTGTCGACGACAACACACAACAGCCTCTCGACGGGAGAGAAAGGGAGAGTCGGGTTTGAGTCGAGGAGGAAGGAGAGAGAGTGAAGAAAGACAACGAGGACAAACTGAGCGAAGGAGACAGAAAGAGAGAGAGAGAAAGAGGTGCGAGGCCTCATCATTGTTCGCCCACACATATTCCATCCACTTCTCCATCACTCCATTACCTCCATGTAAATGACAGCTCTCTGCGTCCCGCTGAGGGGAGAAAAAGGCCTATTAACACACAGCAGTGAGAGCCCGAGCTCTGCTCAGCCCACGCAGAGTGGTCCTCCTTCACCCTCACTCTCCCACGCACACACACACACACACACACACACACATGCACACACGCACATGCACATGCACAGCTGGCCGGGGTGAAGCAGGGCGGATGCAGAGAGGAGGTGGGCACGCAGGATGGTCGTTCAGCAGAAAGGCTGTTCCTGAAGAGTTTCTATTCTGCCGCACAAAAGCAAAGATGAAATCACTTGATTGTTGGCGGGGGTGGGCGGGAATCGACAGGCAGCAGTGCCTTGTGGGTACATTAACTGCTCCGAATCAACCTGCTCAGTTTCTTCCTCACACACACAGAGAGAGAGAGAGGGAGGGAGAGAGAGAGATGGTCGGAGAGGTGTGTCAGTGTCATTATGTGACATTACCGCAGGAAGTTCCGTCTGACGAGACGTCACATCGGCCGCAATTTGTGTCAAGAAAAAGTAGTTTTCTTCTAAATGTACACATTCACATGTCACAGCGCCCCGATGCCCCGCCCACTTCCCTCCCATAATATTGTGGAGCCGGTGGAAACATGGGATAATATTTGGACGGGGATGGAAAAGACAACGGCAGATTATGGACACAGACCACTGAGCTGTGGTGAGGCCGCTGCTGGAATTTCTGATTGCAACGTCAACACACGTGTTTTCTATGTTTCTCTGCGTCCAGCGGACGGAAACTGTCGGGTCACAGTCTGTGGACTTCACCGTCCACACGGCAGAGGAGCGTTCTGTTGCTTTAGAGGAAAAGAATAAAAGAATAAGAGCGTGCTCATTCCTCTACCGAGGTCCTTTAAACTCTATCAGTCCTCTCAGTGTTTCCTGCTTTCTTCTTCAAGATCGATTCTTTTCTGAGTCAAAAACTTTCAATCTCACAATGAGTTCTTCCCTGAACCATCAGACGTTCCTCCACCGAGCTTCATAGAAATCTCTGTTTGTGTGTAATCTTGAACGTAAACACAACATTCTTGGCAGAGGTGAGAAAACGAATGAGGGTGGAATCACTGGAAACAGACGAATCAACTGCTGAAGGAAAAAAAAAAGACCTGTGATGGAAACAAAGACATGCGGAGCTTTGACCTGCAGAAGAAAAGTTCTGGGATTAGAACTTTTCAAAGTCACGTGACTGAAGAACATGAAATTCTGAACATTGCAGAGGTGAATTTTTTCGATATGCCTGATTCTGTACGATGAGATTTAGCACATTGGAAAAAGAAAGATGGCTCCTGCTGCTTGTGTCTCATGTGAAGACTGGCACTGACTGAAAACAGGCTCTGAAAATATTAACGACACAAACATTAATCTGACAAAAAACAAGTCCAATGTGCAAAGGTTTAAAAGATTAGAAATGAATAGAATATTTATAACATGGAGGTAGAACAGTGTATAATTATTGTGCAGTTTTTAAACTAGAAGCGTTTCTCTGACTCGGGATTGATTCTTCTTTGGGTCATTAATGGGATCGGTAGAAATCAGTTGCGTGTTGTTTTGGTTCTGCTGCTGAACGACACACGGCTTCAGGGACTTGATTGTTAATGTGTAATCTGGATGTGAGGATGAAGTTCAGCTCAGGTGAGCTGCTGAGCAGGAGGCTCTGTCTCTCAGCAGGCAGGTAGAAGCTGAATCGAAAGAACGAAGAGCTTCTGTTGGTTTCGATCGAGGACGTTTCTGCAAAGTGACAAAACTGTTCACGCTAAAGATTTTCACTGTCGAGCTTCCTGTCGATCGTGGCGAATAAAGCTCCGTGAGGATTTCTATGTTTCTGTCCTGACAAACTCAAAGGACGCTGACAAGGAAGCGGCCGAGATTCTTTTTCCATATTGAAGCCGAAGCTCAGTGTTTTCATCCCCCAAAGTGTTTTTGTGGCCTGGACATGACAACATGTGAGAAGCAGGACGTGAACTCTGGTCTGTGGAGTCAAAGTCCTGAGCTGTGCACAGCTCTGCAGTGTGTGCCACAGTGACGAGGCACTTTCTGAACACCGAGCGTTCAACTCAATCTGTGGTGCAATTATTTTTCCTCTTGATTCTGCAAAGACATGTCAGGACATTTCTAGTTTTTTTTTGTTTTTTTACCATTTTAGTATTTCCAGATTCTTTTATTTAACAGATCCGACAAACAAAGAATCCAGAATGAATGTGTATATAAACGTAAAGACACACTGAGTGCGTGGTGTTGTAACGGGTGCACGGACGAGCTGTGGTCTGCACAAGGACGACAAATTCTCCATCTCTGTCCTTCGGCCTCCATTTGTTCGTCTTTCACAGTCTCTCGCTCCGTCGGCCTCATCCTCCTCTGTATGAGCGGCTCCGGTTCGAACACGTGCAGGTGTTATAGAAATATACAGATGTGAACTGCAGAGGCTGGATTTCATTATCAAGGCGTATTGTGCCATGCGGGGAAAAAAACACACAACAGGGTGTTGTTAATGGACATAAAGGACATTTGCATAAATGTGTGTGTGTGTGTGTGTGTGTGTGTGTGTGTGTGTGTGTGTGTGTGTGTGTGTGTGTGAATGAGGCAAATATGAGGAGAAAGGAGAGAAATGAGAAGAAGACAAATTAAGAAACCGTGAAGATGTGTCGAGGTGAATGGAAGCGAGGAAACAACACACACACAGTCATATAAAAGTAGACACACACTCACAGATACACACATGCCATGCGGTACGGGGGGAGGAGAGAGACATTCTAGCTCAGACTGCCTCCATGGATCACTCTCACAACTTTATTAAGCGAGTGAGGAGCAAGGGACAATTTCTTCCTCCAGGAAAAACAGTGGAGAAGTTTGAACGAGAGGAGAAGAGGACTTGTAGAGCGTGAGAGGGAGGAGGGAGTGAGAGAGAGAGAGAGAGAGAGAGAGAGAGAGAGGGGGAGTGAGATAGAGAGAGGGCGAGGGAGGAAGGGGGAGAAAGAGAAGAAGAGAGGCAGAGAGACAGACAGATGGAAGAGAGGCATGCAGCAGCAGCAGCAGAGAGGAAGAGGAGGAGGAGGAGGAGAAACAAAGCGTGTTGACTGAGGAAGTGAGTGTTCCATGCGACCATGTGCTCAGGTAGGTCCCGTCTACATCTGCTCTCTCACCACACTCTCATCTGCTGCCTCTCTATTTCCACCGAAACACAGAGTCAGACATCGAACGAGGGAGGACGCACTCGTCTCCACTCAGGACGTGTTTTTTTTAAAACTGCTGCTGTGTTCGTTTGTGTGTCTTCACTCACTGGCTCCGTTATTCACTTCATCTTTAAATCTTTAAATCTGCTGGGGGGGGGGGGGGGGGGGGTGCATCGTCTGGACCTTTGGTTTAAATGTTCCATGATCAGATTGATGCCACAGATGTCGTGAGAATTATTCACATCTGACTCTTTGTGAGTCTGCGTGTGTGTTTCCATGTGTGTGTGTGTGTTGAGTTGTGATACTGGTGGTAGGATATTTGCAGGATCCAGATCTCTTTGTTCCTTCTCTCTTTCTCCTTTTTTCTCTCTGGGGTTGCACACACACATCACACACACACACACACACACACACACACACACACACACACACACACACACACACACACACACACAGTTGAACCAACTCTTGCAGGAAACCAGTTGAAACTTCCCACCTGCAGGAAAGAAATGTCTGGAATGTGATTATCACGTATTTGTGTTTATTTTATCACTGCGGGTCACAGAGGAAACCAGATCATGTGCATGCCCTGCACTTAGTGTGAAACTGTGCATGTGTGTGTGCATGTGTGTGTGTGTGTGTGTGTGTGTGTGTGTACATGCAGTCTATGTGTGCGCTCAGTGGTGGTGGTGATGGTGGGTGGAGAGTGGGTAGGGTGGGAGGGTAAAGAGTGTGAGCTATTTGGCAGTGCACGTGAGTGTGTGGGTGGTTGTGTGGGTGTCAGGGTGAGTGGGTGCAGAGCTCTCTTTGAGTGAGAGCACATGTGACTTGAAGTGTGTGTGGGTGTTGAGTGTGTGTGTGTGTGTGTGTGTGTGTGTAGAAAGGTGAAACGTATGTGTGTGCAAGGTGAGGTGATTGTGTGATTCCGAGTCCGACCGAGCACCTTGGCATCAAAAGAGGGTGGAAGGAAAAAAAACAGGAAAAAAAAAATCTACTCCCCCTTAGTGAACCTCTCTGTCTTTCTTTCTGTTGTATGCTCATTTACGCGCATGTACATGCACACACACACACACACACACAGTTCGGGCGCCTGTCAAACCCAGTGCATTCCTGAGTGCTCGAACACACAGAGTCTGAATGGTGGGATGAATGCAGGGAAATTCAGCTGAAACGTGAGGACAAAAGCCAGGGGGACATTTAAGAGGGTTTAACTCTGCAGAACCCTGGGAATCAGGGAGCAAACACACACACACACACACAGATATACACATGCACGCTCACATTAACGCATGCACACGCACACTGAAATGCGAATAACTGAACTCTAAAGTGTGTATACATCCACACACACACACACACACACACACATATGTGCATACAGCTGCGGCTCTAACAGGCTGTTAGAGCCTGGAACTGAGGGGAATTCCCAGGGAGGAGACAGTGAAAACACACACTACACCTCTGCCTCCACACACACACACACACACATATAGACACACACACATAGACACACAGACACACACTGGGCCTGGAACATACCAGCACAGAAACACACTGGTGAAGGTGCTGCGGCCTCACTGTGGGACACCATTCACCATTTCTTTAGGGTTGAGTTCCTGAAACCACCAGTTGTTCTGCAAGTGACAAAAATTCTGAAAGAACGACGAGAACGTTGAGGCTCATCGGGCGACTTCACGTGTAAAAGATCGACCAGGACACAGTCGTCAAATAGAATCGTAGGAAAAAATAAATAAAATGCAAATAGGCCAAATCTTGGAAAGAGGATTAGAGCGTTTGAGATAAAGTCTTTTCCCTCTTCAACGCTCTCGAGTGCCACTTTGTGAACTGGAGAGCGAGCTGAGATTTCAGCTCGTGTCGAACTCTGCAGCGTCTCCGGAATCAAACCGAGACGATGTTCCTCCAGAGAAACTCTCGTTTTCTGCTCATGAACCTTATGAAACGTTCTGACGCACAGACCTCTGCGATCGGCGAGAATCGGACTTCAAAGCCAGCTCAGTATCTCTCAGAGTTGAGATTTCATCTGGTGTTTGTCGTCTGCGTGGAGGGGCCGACAGAGGAGGGTTCAGTGGTCAACCTCTGATGTCCTGCTGGTGGCGTGTGTGTGTGTGTGTGTGTGTGTGTGGCGGGGAGCTGGTGCATCTGTGTTGACCTGGGATCGATATTCCTGACTCCAGGTCAGATCAATACAGAATAAGCAGGATGGAAAACATGAAGGGGAAAGACGCTTCTGTCTCCACTCGTCCTGCAGCCACGGATGTTGTGGACTGAAGTTCTGAGATCATTGTTGAGTTTCTGTGAAATATAATGAAATCCTATATTTTTTTCACAATCGATCTCATATTCATCCGGTTATTATTAGTCTGTGTTCTCACACAGTAAATCAGTATCTTCATTATCTGCCTCAGTTATGAGATTCTTCTTTTAATGGTTAATTTAAAGATGAAATTAAGAAACTCGAGCAGCAGATTCTTTGGGGAATGATTTTCGTTTCTTCTTCTCTCTTGAGTCGACGAGTAGAAACGATTGGTCACAATTCTTTTTAAAAAACAACCGAGCAAAGAAACAGATTTAATCAAATTCATGTGAGAAAAGTTCCTTAGACATAAAGAAATAATGCGTGAGTCAAGGTGAAATCCTACAGAGCAGCTTCTGATGTCATGTGAAGGGTTAAATTAATTTTGTCACAAGGTTTACACACACAAACACACACACACACAAAAAAACAGTTAATACAAAATATTTCTGGGAAGTTTACGCTGAAGAAAAACCCATCCTGAGTTCCAGAAACCGAGGTCATGACTGTTCTCATAAGAGAAAGAGTGGGCACAGTAATTTATTCAGGGAATTTTCTCGATACGAAGGCCAGTGATGGTGCTGGTAATGTTGTCGGTGTGGTTTAGAGACCTCCTCGACCTGTGCCAGCGAGAAAACAAGCAGCCAGAGCGCTCGCTGATTTCCCAGATCTCAAACTGAGAGTATGATGAGGCGAGAGAGCGCGGCGCGCCAGGTGAGCAACATCTCGCACATTTAACAGGGTTTTTATTTTATAAATGTAGACGCATAAATTTAACTGGTACAATCCCAACTGCAGGTGTATTTCCCCACAGGGACAGAAAGAATGAGTGTCAGGCGAGTCATGATTTTAAAACGTCTCACAATTGATTCAAAGTGAAAACGTATAATTTATGCGGGGATTTGCCTTTGCTGAAGTAAATTGTTGTAGAAGTGTCTCGTCAAAGATTTCTGCTCTTTGGTTAATTTGTGGAGACGCGGCGTTTGAGCAAATGGCACAAAAGAAAGAGAAGAAGCCGCCTTTAAAAGGTTTTCACGATAATGCCAAACGCTGACATTTCTCACCGTCTTAAAAGCTCGGAGGCGTCTGATCAACGGAAACGTGCACTCCATGAAATCCTCAAGTAAAAGGACGCAGACATAATCTGAGACAGAGAAACTACGACATTCACCGAATTTAAGAGAAACTCACCATGTGCTCGGTTTTGCTGCACGCGGCCTCCACACCTGGATCTCTGACGGACCCCTGGAGGCTCCTGGGAAATAGTTCTCGAACCAGTTCTGCGCACAACCCTCGGGAACGTGCATCTAATTCTGATGAAGATATAGAAATGTTATTTTAAACACCTGTTTATTTGTTACTTTTATAAATGTAGTTACCCCTGCAGGGTTTTTTCTTCTATTTGAATACTTGATATTTGAATATTCTAATCTAAAGGATTAATATTACAGTGCATGTGGGTTTTTTTATTATTAGTCTGAGACTCTACTACAGAAATTTCCTCTTTCTTCTTCCCCTTCTTTTTTCGCTTCTGTTCTTCAGAAGCACCTCTGGTGATGTCGGGGACGGTCCCGGGGCCCGAGGGGAGGGATGCGGGGGGATTTCTTGCGGTGCTGAGGTCGATTCTCGGCCGGGGTGCGGGGACAGATGATGCCGACTCCTGCGAAGCGTCGGAGTCAGTCGGTGGCGTTTCCGAGAGAGAGAAGCCGCGAGGGCAGAGAGACAGAACAGAGAGAGAGAGAGGAGGAGAGAGAGGAAGAGAGAGAGAGAGAGAGAGAGATCCAGAATAAGAACAGATGCACACAGACACACACTCGAGGAGTCGCTCCGTCCTCCTCCTCCTCTGTCCGCCGCCACAGACGCGTGTTTTCCGGACACTTTGCGTCGAGCCCTCGCTGCTGCGGGTGCTTTCCGGTGCTGGTGTGTTTCCTGCGGGAGGAAGGTGTCTGCAGCCCGGGCTCGTTCTTCTCTTCTTCTGCAACTTCGGCTGCAGCTGCAACAGACTCACAGGTACAACCACCGCTGCTCGTTAGATCGATTCAGAGTTTCAATCATTACGCGTAATTTATCCGAGAAAAGGACTTTTACGCACGAGCTTCTCCATCTTATTTTACTTATAATTTTTTTAACAGTACTTTTTGCAGTTGTGTAAATTTGCCTTTATTATAAATGTGCGTGTTTTATTGTGACGGTTGTGTGTGAGTTGTGTGAGACGCGTCGTTTGTGTGGTCGTGCAGCAGCAGTGTGTGGTGGGACTGTTGAACATGGCACTGCAACAGTGTGTGGTCTCCTGGATCTGGCAAGACCATTGTGCACAGCGCGTGCATGTGTATGTGCATGTGTGTGTGTGTGAGAGAGAGAGAGAGGGAGGGAGGGAGGAGGAGGTATGTGAGTGAGGCTGGAGGAAATTCTTGTATTTTGGAATGCGTTTACCCCGGGGGGAGACCCCGTGACTCCGGGACAGACAGGGGGGAGCAGAGGGAGAGAGAGGGGGAGAGAGACACAGAAATACACGAAGAGAGAGAGAGAGAGAGATCTATTGTAATTTCATTGACTTTCTAAGAAATCCGTGAACTGAAGCATCTCTGATCCAACAGTGAAGTGGATCCATTCAAATTCAACATTAGAAACTATGAATCATGTAGATTTAACTGTTGGATTTTCTTTATCATGATTTATAATTAAAACCATGCGCCCTCACTTCGCTGTATCCAACAGGGGGCACTTGTGACACGTGAATTTCACTGGTTATTAATTCAGACCATTAATGTCAAAACCCCAGTTTCACATTTTTGTTTTAAATTAAAACCATTTTTATTTGTTAGATTTTTTCAGAGTCTGGTATTAATCACGTTGGAAAGCTCGTGATGTTAGTATTTGTGTTTCCCCCGAGGTGTTTATACAGAATAACTCTGTACATTCTGGCTTTGATTAAAAGGGATTTTTTGATTTTAAAAAGTCAGAAAGAAATATGTTAATATGTTCAGGGTCAAATGTTCTTACTTTGGATTCTTGCACATAATCTAAAATAACAACAACAGTAATAATAATAGTATTAATAATAATCATTGATGTGGTGCAGGGGAATATTTAATATTTAATCCATCTGAAAATGTTCAGAACCATCAGATCTGCCCCCTGATGCTCATTAAAATGAAGCCGTGTCTTTCGACTGTGATGTGAACGTGATGCAGGAGCAGCCTGAGCATCAGCTGATGAGCTCATTAAAAAAAGTTGACAGTGCTCGTCCTCGTCTTCTGTGCTTGGACGGAGAGACGGAGTGTTGGATTTGGTTTTTTGAAACGGACAGACTGAGGTTAGAATCCCGGTTGGTGTTGGACAGACAACAGTGTTTCTGGAACACAATCAGGACGACAGGGAGAGAGACCGCTAAACGCTCGCCCACACACAAATGTGAGATATTCTAATGAGCAATCTGGCCCTTCTGAATATTACTCCTCTTCGCACTGCAGGCATCCCACGACGTGTGACACTGTGCGAGTCCGTCAGTCTTCTTGTGAGGAGCGTTGTGTGGATGGAGGTGTCCCTGAGGAGAATGTTTGACGAGGCTCAGAACCGTGTGAGTGACGTGCTCCTCTGCCTCCTGTTTTTCACAGCCTGAACTCTCCACGGTGCACATCAGTGAATCGGCAGCAAAGACTGGCGGCTGATGGCTCCTGTCCTGCTGGTAAGAATCACACATTCTCTCAGATTTGTGCAGAAATGCAGAAAGAGCATGAACTGGTTGGTGAAGCCCTGGCAGAGGAAACCAGAGTCTCTTTGTCACAGGCTATTTATTTGCTTCGAGACATTTGTCGTTCCAACCCAGTGCATCCAGTATATCTGAGGAGAGCTCATCACACTCATCCTCCTCTGTATCTGTGATTTAAAGAACAATCAGCTGTGACCACGTCGAGCCAACAGTGTGTGTGTGTGTGTGTGTGTGTGTGTGTGTGTGTGTGTGTACACACATTACACACATGTAAACCAAAGAAACAAACTAGCAGCAGAATTCAGTCACAAACAGCACACAGCCCACACACTCCCACGTGTTTCCCTGCTCCCTTCAAATGTACGGCACATGACATCATTAAAGAGGTGCTCCAAAAAACATTGTGGGTACTGCATGTGGGCAGGCAGTGTGTGTGTGTGTGTGTGTGTGTGTGTTTTTGTTTCTGTGTGGGTGAGGGGAATGAAAGCCAAAGCTCCAGAGCCGTGGGCCCATACTGGTGTGTGTGTGTGTGTGTGTGTCTGTGTGTGTCTGTGTGTGTCTGTGTGTGTGTGCCCAGCCGGAGGCTCTGGTCCTGGGTTGCCTCCCACGCTGGGGTACGGCTGGGCTGAGTGGGAGGGAGGAGTGGGAGGGAAGAGTGGGCCGGGGCTGTGAGTCAGTCCTGCTGCGGAGCCCCCAGACAAGAGACCGCGGAGGGAAGAAACACACACAGTGCGATAGAGCTCTCCCTGCCAGCATCTGAAGACAACAGCTTATTATGAGCAGAGGATTGTTCCTGGAGACTCAGGGTGAGGAGGAGGAGGAGGAGGAGGAGGAGGAGGAGGAGGAGGAAGGAGCTGAACCTGCAGAGAGGGAGAGACAGAGGTGGAAACAAGTCTCAGGAAGTGAAAGACACTTGCTGAGATGCAGACGTGGTTAGAAAGTAGAGACGAGTTTGACAATGATTTAAAGGTCGGTGTTGCTGTGTGGGATGATCTGTGATTGGGAGCCACACCAGAATCTCGGCCTGGCTCCTTGTTTTCTTGCACTGGTGAGACAGATGGCTGCATCAGACCCATCTGCTGGAACCACTCGCTCTCTCACACCGAAGGAAGGAGCTGAGAAAACAGAGCGGCACGCTGCACATCCACAACCGACACGCACACATTCCTCCCTCGCCCGTGCACGGTTGTTGCTGATTGAGTTTGTTTCCTCGTGTGGAGAAAAGACACGTTTGCTCAATTCACTGCAAAATGGTTTCTGAATTTTTTTTTAAAAAGCATGTGATGTGTACATGTTTCTGTTTGAGCGGGATCTTTGGCATATAGGCCATATTCACAAATCACAGTTTCCCTCGGGACTCAACGACAACTCTTCTCGATTAGAGGAAAAAACGAGCAAGAAAACCCTTGAGGGGAGAAAAGTGGAGAAACCGCAGAGAGAGAGAGAGAGAGAGAGAGAGAGAGAGAGAGTTTAAGAAATACAGGTTCTTGAGGGCTGCGATCAGATATATTAAACTTTATATATATTTAATAAATATTGAGTTCATCCTTTGGGAGTTTGTTGATTAGTAGGTCAGTGGTGTCAGAAAATGGTGCAAAATGTCCGACTCTGAACTTTTGTGGCTGAGAAGGAAACTTAAAGTTTGGGTTGGTAATCCTGCGTCAGCTGCAAACACCTCACTGCACACAGATTGTGTTAATTCAGATTGTAATGATCACAACCTTCAAGGATTCATCAGGTTTCAGAATAGAAAAAACATCTATTGACGAATCAACAAATCCTTCCAGCTCAAATTTAAACCGTAGTAATCTACGTGTAAACATCCTAATTATGAATGAATGAATAAACTGACTCCTGGTTTAAAGAATTTAACACAAGAACCAGATTTCCCTTGAACGATCCGTTTCAGTCTCTATAAACAAATACTCGAATAAACAGAATCTGTCGTTGGGGGAGGAGAAGCTTCTGGTTTCTGTTTCTAGTTCGACCAATCAGGTTTGAGCAGGCTTCGGTTGCCAGGTGAAGTGAAGAGGTGCAACACGTTGATGCACAGCTGTGAATGGAGATCAGTCAGAATTTCATCTGGAGCTTCGACAACAAGTGTCAGTGTTTGTGTTTGTGTGAAGAAAAGAAACTACACAGAAGAGTAAAGGTGCTGATCAAGAAGAGTTCTTCAGAGTGACGCCAAAGCTGAAGGTTAAGACTTGAGTTAAAACTTAAGTTAAGAAAGTTTATTGAACTGGTTCAGTAACGAACCTCTTTTAAATGGTCTCTTTTAAAAATCATGTTTTTGATGGTTATGGTTGAAAATCAAGAGCGTGGACAAACAGTGGGCTCGTAAACACAAGACGGACTCTTGTCCCAGATGTGTGAAGCTCATAATACTCACCGCTGCCTCCAGAGGTTCGGTTGTCGACAGTCGAACATTAATCACAGTGTGACTGAGCTGGTTTAAAGTTTTTTATTCCAGCGGATATTAAACTGCGCTCTGAGAGATGGAGGAGCAGCAGCGGGGTTTCTGGGCCGGGCCGCCCGCTCTGATAATGGAAGGTGGTTCTCCAGGAAGCCCGGAGGGAGTCCACCAGTCTGGGGTGTGGGGACTGGAGCCACTGGGTGGTGGGGGTGTGGTGGGGAAATGCTGGAGGAAAAACTCAGGCGTGTGGAGGTGGAGGTGGGACGGGCGGAGAGGAAGGCAGACGTGGGGCGGGGGGGGGGGGCGGCGGAGGAGGAAGTGAGAACAGGAAATGCTGATCAGAGCAGTGGGGGTGGAGTGGGTGGTCACAAGAAGCCTCTCCGCCCTGCTAACGTCAGGACGAGGGCGTCTGCGGCTGGTGTCGCTGCTCAGACGACCTCCAGCCGGTGGGGGAGCTCATGTGTGACACAGGCGTCCTCACACACACACACACACACACACACACACACACACACACACACACACTTTCTCCACTCGGTGACCCCTCGCCGTCTTGGCAGCTCACAGCTCCTCTGGACCTGCAGCTCAGTCACCACCGTCACATATAGCCCACGTTGTGTGGTTGTGGTGGAGAGAGAGAGAGAGAGAGAGAGAGAGAGAGAGAGAGAGAGAGAGAGAGAGAGAGAGTCGTGGATGTTTTTCCTCTGACACCTCTGAAGGGAAGAGGAAGAGGAAAGGGGGAGGACGGGGAGGAAAGGAGGGAGGAGAGAGTCACAGGGACGACAGGATGGAGCAGCGCTGGTTTCCTTTAAAGGAGCCACAGTGATGTCACTCTAACACACGTCTCGTTATCATGTGATCATACATTTTATTTATTTTACTCTCTCAGGAGCATTGTTGTGTTTTCACTCATGCATTTAATTTAGAGTACGTCAGGTTTATCACCTGTTTTAGTTTATTAAAGTACTTTAGTGTTGATAGCTGTAGCTGTACTTCAATACACAAGTACTTAATGAGGTAACTTTATTTATATTGTACATGTGAATAGAGGCAGTCAGAAGGACTTTACATTCGCAAAGAAAAGATGGAATTACAATAAGAAATGAAACAAATAAAATAAAACAATTTACAATAGAATATTTTAAAATGTAGATCAAATTAAATAAAATCCATGAAAGGAAATAAGAGTATTTGTATGTTTTGCTCAGTAACATGTATTTAACGGCCGTGGTCAGTAACATACGACACATGATGGGTTTTATTCTTTAGCTCAAACATCAACAATAAAAACTGTTTATTAATGACATTAAAATTATTTTTTAATTTGTCTGTATTGAACTAAATCAAAAGTTTCAACGTTAAACTAAAGTTTGGAGGTTTAGTCTAAATTAAGTTCAAAGCATCAGGACTGTGTGGGTGTGGATTTCACTTGATTGACAGTTGTGTCACCTTGAGTTAATTTAGTTTAAATGTTTATTAGTTAAATGTTTTTAGGTTCTTCAATTTGAGTTGAATGATATAAATACTGGAACAGGGTCAGTGAGTCACATCTTTACTTTGTATTCTTGTAGTTTTATTTGAATAATAAAGGTGCAGATTAGTGATAATAATAATAATAAATCACGATCATTCACTGACCACGCGGTGCTCACAGAGTTAATCCAGATTAAGGAGGACGATGGTGAAATCCAGTCCGACTTGAGCAGGTGCAAACAAACACGGTCTGGAAGCTGAAATGTGAAATCGTGGCAGCGTTTGTAGAATGTAGTGAAAGCAGTTGGACAAGATAATTAAAAACTGCAATTATCCTCTGGTACCTTTGTTACCAATATTCCGGTTACGACAGCGACGGCTTCATGGAGATGAAACACGTCACGTCACAGCAGAATGTGTGTGATGTAATTAGAAGCTCGAGCATCAGCAGAATGTAACTCAAGCTGCTCTGGATGAGCTCAGAGGTGCTCGTCTGTCACCAGAGCTGCCGAGGCGTCCCTGTGTGTCACTGAGAGTCCAGGGTTATCACAGAGCAACACACACACACACACACACACACACACACACACACACACACACACACACACGTTACTGCAGGGCACAGGAGAGAGTAGGACCGGACTGAGATAAGACGGAGTCATGCCTCCACAGCGTGACTGTGACATCACAGTTGTATCTGTGTGCTCACCGTCCCCGTGGTTAGACACAGACACGCCTAATATAGTCAGGGTCAACCATTACACGCACACGCACACGCACACACACACACACACACACACACACACACACACACACACACACACACACACACACACACACACACACACACACACACACACACACACACACACTTCCTCTTAGAACCACGGGCGAGTGGGCATCGGCCATGCTCCACCTCCTGCCCTTGATTGGTTGCAATTTATTTCTTTGTGTGTCTGGGTGTGTGTCTGTTTGTCAGTGTGTGTGTGTGTGTGTGTGTGTGTGTGTGTGTGCCATTTTAGTGAATGAAATGACGTCACTGTTACGTCTGTTCTTGTCCATCACTCGCTGAGAGTTTCAATCTTGGCAGAGACAGGTGCATGTGTGTGTGTGTGTGTGTGTGTGTGTGTGTGTGTGTGTGTGTGTGTGTGTGTGTGTGTGTGTGTGTGTGTTGTTGGTTTATATTATTATATTGTATCTGGAATTTTAAATTGAAAATGTCAAAATGCTGAAAATATTGTTGATGTCACTGTTTTAACAATTTCTTTATTAACTTTTGTAAAAAACGGAAAAACTTGTTGGGAAACATGTTAAATTTATTTTGTTTATTTTTGTTCATTTCAGTTAAATCCAAAAACTAATTTACAAAATAAAACTATACTATACTACACTCATCTTATATTAAATTATCTATATTTTATATTTATAAACCTTCCCCTTTCATATAAATAACATGCCTTACATACAGATCTTTCTTTATTTCCTTTCTTTTCACAAATCAACCATTTATTTATCAATAGCATCATCATAACATTAATATTACTCAATAACTGTTTCATTCTTTTTTCTTTATAAATGAATTTAAATTAAATTAAATTTGAGCAACATTCAGAGAATTACAGTTTTACTCCATAAACAGAATTCACACTTTAACGCAGACTTTATAAAACAAAGAGCCATTTGATAAAAAGAATTATAATAATAATAATGATAATAATAATAAGATAAAGCACTAAGAAGTCATCTGTGCTTCCCTCTGTGATGTTTGTGTCGTGGATAAAAGTTCTGTGACGTGTTTGCGATCTGCAGCTGCTCAGAAACGTTGCATCAACACCTTCCAACACATTTACATTCTCTCTCGTGTCTGAAGAGATTGTGTCCGTGGACGACGGCTGCACGACTGACAGAAACATTTTCCTTTTCTCTCTTACTGGAATTTGACTTTTTCTGCTCGGTGACATTTCAAAACTTTCCTCCAGTGTTACATGAAAACACTGCGGCTGCTGTCACTGCCCCTCCTCCACATCTCCATCGCTATCTCTCCTGACCACGTTTACTCGGGCAGAACTAATGCAGTGAAACTCAGAGAATAACGTGGGAAAGGAAAACTGCATTTTGTAACGTGTTGATTGCGTTTCTCTAAAAGTTCCTCGAGTGATTTCTCCTCTTTTGTCGTCTGGTGTCAGTCTTTAAATTTAGCCTCATCAGACGACGTGTTGCAGATGAATGTAAATGATGTGGAGGATTAATATCTGAAGAGTCTGTGTCTCAGTTTCTCTGCGTCCTCTGCTCTCTCCTGGTGTTTTAAACATGTGTGTGTGTGTGTGTGTGTGTGTCACTCGTAACTCTGGTCAGCCATTAAACTGCCTCTCGAGCCGACCCACCAGAATTCCCAGGCTGCTCGGCTGCCTGAGTTCACACCTTTTTTTTTCCACAGGAATCTCAGGAATCCCGAGCTTCCTTTCCACTGCAATCTCCATTGTGTGTGTGCATGTGTGTGTGCGCGTGTGTGTGTGTGTGTGTGAGCGTTACATGAAGGAAAGGCCCCCGCCTGTGCCGTGCGTGTGTTGAAACATCTCCGCCCTTGTATCCACCCAGAGAAAGCGAGCAGGCGGTGCTCAGTTTGTGCCCACAATAGACTGAGTCACATTCTAAAATGGCAAACCTTTCACTTACTGTGAAACTTTACCCTGAGAGACAAACTGACGCTCACATGCTGAGAACTCTGCATTTTTAAAAACCTCAGCAGTTTAAAAAAAACTAAAGCGTCATCACCTGAATCATTAAATAGTTTTATTATAAAATCATCATCCATCAGTTCAACAAACAATTAACACACAGTTTCTCCGACACTGACTTTTTCTGTCAGCTCTGATTTTGTTGATTTGTTTCCTGGTTGAATGAAGATGAATCCACGAGGTCACGCTGCTGCTCTCGGTTCATTCCAACATGAAACTTGTTAAGAAAAAAATAATCATTTCTTTCCCAGTGACTCATTGCCTCTGGCTTCCAGAGCAGCTGAATAACAAGATCGAGAATAATCTGTCAGATTGCTGCTCTTGGCAGCGAGCGGCCGAATGAAATGGTTGAATTGAAAAAAAGCTCCACGCAGGAATAAAATCTGTTTTCAGAGCGACCTGAAGAAAAAGCGACACAGAGCGCTGCGTTATTTCAGAGCACGAAACCGGAGGTGAGAGAGCAGCCGCTCAGCCCGACGGGAGGGCAGTCCTCTAATGTGGACGCTCTCTCAGGCTCCTGCAGGTTAACGCCGGCGATCGTCGGCAGGTCTGGAGTCATTTAGCTGCTCTCGCCCCCTGAGTCATCCTGCGCTGCTGCCGGGGGCTCGGCGGAGCCCATTGAACACAATGAGCAACACACAGAAACACATTCACCGAGCCGACACACGACAGGCTGTGATTCACCTACGCCCACTCGCTCACCCTCCACACACAGGCAACCACAGAGGCTGACGCCCGACATGTCGGGGCTGCCGGCCACAGTGGAAGTCAGTGTCCAGATGTAAACACGGTGGGACACAGTCAGAAAGAGGGAAAGTCGAGATTTCAACAGATGTTTTAACGAGAGACGGAACCGTCTCACCACAGGAGACAGTTGGGAGCTGATCTGGAGCTTTCAGTCACGTGATCTTCATCAGTCTGGTGCACATTGGTTCAGTGGTTTCTGCGGACACGTAAACATGTTGCGTGGAAAACAGGGTTTTCAACCGTGTTCACAGAAAGAGTCTGAACGCCATCGTCCTCTCGAACCTGAGGTCCTGAGTTGTGACGTGTTTTCTGAGGTTCTTAGAAAAAGGGGAAGAAGTTCAGTTTTCATCGGATTTGAAATAACATATTGTGATTCTTCCCTCCGTCATTATTCCTTTGCATCTCCTGTGTAACGTCACCTGCTAACTTGCTCAACCGTGGCCTCTGGACACCGACAGTGACGTTGATATTTGCGTTCATGTCGCCGCCTCCTAGCTGATGTTCTCATGACCACTTGCACGCCGAGCATACCGGGTACGCTACCGCACACGAGTTCCATCTGGAAGCTCCTCGCTGGAGGTAAAAATACTCGGATGAGGCAACGTGAGAAGTGAGAAACGCTCCTCGGACTCACAAAACCTTCAGGTCTCCAGTTACTTCAGATTGAGGGTCCACAGGCCAAAAAGGTGCCGAGCCTCTGACCGAAGGGACGCGTTTGTATTTAGGTCAAAAGTCACTTCACCCGACTGCTGGCGTGACTCACTGAGGTTATTTAAAAGGAACGGAGTGAGACAAAGGTGGTTGTCTGTGTGTGTGTCAGTTTGAGTGTGTGTGGAACGGGAGCGTAGCTTGGGTGTAGCGTGGCCTTTGATGAGTCACATGGCCTCCTGTGAGTAACAAACCAACTATGCTATTTCCTGACGCTTAAGACTCCATTCAGAAACCCCAGCCCACCCTCAGCCCAAACACCGGCAGGGAGTGGGAGGGAGGAGGCTGGGAATGGCGGGCTGGGCCAGCACGGGAGCGTAGATAGGTGTGGTTGGCAGAGATGTCGTGGCAAAGACGAGAAGTGGAGTAAAATAGCAGGATGTAGGTCCAGGAGGAGAGGGGCGGAGGAGAGGGGCGGAGGAAAGGGCGGTGACGCGAGGGCGAGGGCAGATCGAGGTCAGGAGTAGAGGTCGACAGATGGTGACGACCGCCATCACTTTCACCATGTCCACGCTCGGCGGCTGTGGTCTCCGCAGGGTTAATGTCTGTTCCTCGTGTTCATCACGTGAGGCAGCAGGGACTCTGTCAAACATTAATACAAACATGTGTATATTTATATATCTTTATGATTTCTCATCTCATTTGTCAAGGGACAACGTGTCGCTCTATAAATGATGAAGCAGCTGAGACAAGAGGATGTTTGGTGTGAGCGAGTGAGTGAGTGAGTGAGTGAGTGAGCGAGTGAGTGAGTGAGTGAGTGAGTGAGTGAGTGAGTGAGTGAGTGAGTGAGTGTGTGAGTGAGTGAGTGAGTGAGTGTGTGAGCGAGTGAGTGTGTGAGCGAGTGTGTGAGTGAGTGTGTGAGCGAGTGAGTGAGCGAGTGAGTGAGCGAGCGAGTGTGTGAGCGAGTGAGTGAGTGAGTGAGTGTGGTCCAGGTATTACTCATGTTGTGATCATGGGGACAAAATAATAACAACAACAATAATAATAATCTAAAGATATTATAATAATATTATATTTAAAACACAGTTCTGTTTACAAGTTCAAACTTAAGAATTAGAAACATTTTCTGCTTCAGTTAAAAGAAATCTGAAGAAAACATCAGAGCACAAAAAGAAAAAGTTTTACGGACGAGAAAAGAGTAAAAACTAAATGAATATTTAAAAACTGTTAATGTAAATTATTAAATTTGAATGTGAAGGTCAGGTTCTGGATAAGTTGAGGTTTAGATTAACAAATTCACGTTAATATAATGAGTGAGTGTGTGGCCCCACATGTCTCTGCCTCCTTTCCCTAATTTAGAGCCGGGGTCCTTTTCTGCAGACGCCCCAACTCTCTGGGCCGGGGAGTTTCCTGCTTTTGAAGACCCGGGCTCTAACACACACACACACACACACACACACACACACACACACACACACACACACACACACACAGTGAGAGAGAGAGAGAGGCTCCCCCTTCTGCTGTTCCTCCTCCCTCTTCCCTCCTCTCTTTTTTTTCTGAATGGATGTCCTCTCTCTAACCTCAATAGAGCTGTGTAACAGGACACTGCCCTCCGCTCCGACAGGCTCGGCCCCCTCTCTAACTGCCACACTATAAGAGAGTGAGGCGGTTGGTGCCGGGTGTGTGTGTGAGTGAGAGAGCATGTCGGACGGTGTCAGTCGCAGGGGCTGAGGGAGAGAAAGGGAGGGTGGGTGAAGGGTGAGAGAGAGAGAGAGGGAGAGAGAGAGAGAGGGAGACTGCTGTGAAACATGTGATAGAGCAACGTTAGCGGTGGAGCTGACAGGGAGTTTAAAGGCTGTAGTGTCTCCAGAGCTCTGGGAAAGCACCTTTAGCCCAGAGGGAGCCACACACACACTGTCTGAGAGAGAAAGTGTGTGTGTGAGGGGGAGAGAGAGAGAGAGAGAGAGAGCTGCTGCTGTCACTTTAAGCCTGTTACTGATTACACTCAGAAGAATGCAACGGGAGGAGGAAAGACAGGGAACGAGATGAGGAGACATGTAAGGATGAAATCGTTCAGCTCCAACCAGCTGAGTGTGACTGTGGACAGTGACACGGGTGAGAGGTTGTTACCCAATAGTCTCTCTCTCTTTCACTCCTTCACTCTCTCTTTCACTCTCGTTTGGACCGAGTCAAAGTGAAGGGAGCCTGGGATCTGTCTGTGAAGCAGGGACAGAGCAAAGGACACCCAGGAATGGAGGAGGAGGAGGAGGAAGAGGAGGAGGAGAAACTTTAAAGAAAGAGCAGTGAAAGAGAAATTCAGCTTTTTCAGGGAGGGGGTTCCCTCATTCCAAACTCAGCGCCGGGGAGGAAACACTACTCTCACCCAGACGGGTAAGTGAAAAAAGAAGGGGAGGAAGAAGGAGGGAGGGAGAGAAGGGGAAAGACTCTCCTGCAGTGGAGCTGCTGCTGTTGATGGATATCATATGTTACAAGTTAAGGTTGAGAAACTGCTCCCAGATCCTTAATAGGCCGAGAGGAGGAACAGGAGGAAACTCAGACTTTGTTCAGAAGTCAGGAGAAACTGAGGAAATGCCTGAAACTCAGAGTGTGTGTGTGTGTGTGTGTGTGTGTGTGTGTGTGTGTGTGTGTGTGTGTGTGTGTGTGTGTGTGTGTCACTGCAGGCTTCACTTACTTCACTTAATGCAGCGTGTGACACGATCACTGCTGATCGTTCACCTGAGAGTCTGAGCTGAAGCCATGTGATAAAATACAGAAGCAGCACTTCCTCTCCGAGGCTCAGTCATGCTGCGTCTCTTTCCCTTCATCTGACTCAGATAGCACAGTCCACTCCTCCTGCTCCGGGCATGAATGAACCCAGCGTGCGTGTGCGTGTGTGTGTGTGTGTGTGTGTGTGTGTGTTATACAGTATCTTACAGCACGGACAGAGCAGTGTGGCGTCTTTATGAATGGACATGACAGGCGGATGATGTGATTGGCTGAGAGGCGAGTGACGAGTGATGACAGCGGAGCCGGGACCTGAGGTTTAGAATCGTCCTGCCCTCCGCTGTCGCCAGGTTACCACCTGTGAATCGGTGTGTGTGGGTGGGTGTGTGAGTGTGATTGTGTGTGTGTGTGTGTGTGACACAGAGAGAGTGTTGGGTTGTGTGAATCAGTGCTTGTGGTTCTGGGTTACATGTGTTTGTCTAAGGGGGGCTTAGTCACAGGCTGAACAGTGGTGTGTGTGTGTGTGTGTGTGTGTGTGTGTGTGTGTGTGTGTGTGTGTGTGTGTGTGTGTGTGTGTGTGTGGCTCTCTGCCCAGCTGTTGTGCTTTAAATGATCTCCCACTCTCTGTGACTAAGACGCCGCTGCTCGCTCCAGCCATCATTACTCTAACGCTCACATAATAAGAGGGCATGTCGCCGACGAGACGCAATAACACTCGTTGAATCATCCTCATAAACTTGAGTCTCTTTCCTGCAGCCATTCATGTTTTGTAAACTTCTGTGGATGCTGAGATGTTTCAACAGCTTCTTCTGCATCATGATCTCTCTGGGCCGTGTGTGTGTGTGTGTGTGTGTGTGTGTGTGTGTGTGTGTGTGTGTGTGTGTGGTCATACACACCATGTCAGTGCCTGCCAGCAGCCCAGCCTATAGCCGCACACAAACACACACCCTGCTCTATCTCTTTGTTGTACTGCAACACAACGACGGCCACTCCTTCAGCCCCACCACAGATTATTGCTGCTCCTCCAGATCAGCGTGGGCCACTGCTGCAGGACTTCACCCTGTAGTTTATGACAGCAGGAGGTGTGTGTGTGTGTGTGTGTGTGGTACAGAGAGAGAGTGAGGAGTGGCGATAAGGTGCCGGCCCATAAACTGTCGTGTTGGATCTCAGAGCGCTTATCAAGGCAGCGTTTCCGGTGTGAGTGAGTGAGCGAGCGATAGCGAAGAGATTGGCGGTGAGATGCGTCGCAGGTATCTTGATGAGGGAGATTAAATTCCCTGGCGAAGTTTAGCGTGGAATCTGGCCTCTGCCTTATCACTGCGCCCACAGAGTGAACCCTGCCCTGTCCTACTTGGCAGGAAGCAGCTGAGCAGATCGACCGCACTCCTGCAGACAAACACCCCCAGGAGGGAGAAGTTACAGTTGTTTTATTTTTTAATGCAATTATTCAGATTAATAATCAGAACGTGCAGCGAAGCTGGAACAAAGTCATCTGGGACACGTCTGACGTGTGATGACATCACTGACCTCTGTCTCGACCTCCTGCGGCCTGGAGAGAATAAGCGATTTGTGTCGTTCGAGAGAGAATCGTTAATTTCTCTTCAAATCAAAGTTACGACGATCGAACAGCTGTTTTTAATAAAGTTGCTTTTGTATCGTGGTGAAGAAGAAATCGAACCGTCAGCAGCAGTCGACTGATGCGTTGTTGCCCGTGCAGGTGTTCCAGCTCATTAAACCCATTACTCTGACTGATGCGATGATTATTTAATGAAACAGATTATACGTGAAACTTCAGCTTTAGGTTCAGTTGTTTGATTTTCAGTCGTGCAGCGGCTCCTCCAGCGTGTAACAGTGTGTGTGTGTGTGTGTGTGTGTGTGTGGCGTGAAGACATGGCCGGGGTGACATGACCTATGAGAGCTGGACGTGACGAGAGGTGACAGATGCAGATGATTCAGGGGAAGGTTGAGGGAGTAAGTCACCATGGCGGGGCCGCGTTCTGACACACACACACACACACACACACGCTGGTGTCAGGAGGTTGTGACACATCGTCTCTATTCTGACACGACAAAACTAAAACCGTGTTAAACAAGAACAATCTCAACCATCACTTGACTCATTCCTTCTTCTCTTTCCCCCACTTTCCCTTTCTCGCATGACTCGTCTTTGTTTACACAGCAACAACTCGCTCTCACAAGTCTGTCATTCACAGGCAGATTGTGGAGTTAAGAGCTCAGCGCCATAACTCAGACGTCACCGCGCTAAATGCAATTTGTTTTGCGTGTACAACAGAAGAAGAGAGAGTGTGTGAGTGTGTGTGAGTGTGTGTGTGTGTGTGTGTGTGTGTACTTAAGAGCGCTCGTTCCAACGGTGAACTAACCACACACACCTGGCCTGTTTCCTCCTTTGCTCATATATGGGCAAAGCTTCCCCTACCTGGGCCCCACTGTGAATTCCAAAAAGTGGCAGTGCATGTGTGCGTGCACGTGGAAGAGGCTGTGGAGACGGATGCACGTCATGGAAAACCAGGATCAATGGGCAAGGCACCGCAGAGCTGCGTTTTTAAGGTGTTCCTTTTGTTTTCCAAAGGTAATCAGTTAACACAGTGACTCAGCCGGGCTGATTATTCAAAGTGGCGGCAGTGAGTCAATGAGGAGCAGCGGCCGCGTCGCTGTTTCACTGAACTACACTGGACCGATTCCCTGCGGATCAGTGGGATTATTCCATCAAGAATCAAGCTCCTGATCGACGATGTCAGTTTCACCACATTCAGCAGTAACACGGCCCCGTCACCGAGGTGTCCCCCTCGCCCTCCGGAGTATTTATCAATGAGCGTGTTGGTATTCAGGGTGGAGGCGTTCAGGTATCGGTGGCCAGGTCGCAGCGCTCTCAGACAGAGCTGACATTATAACATTATAGCCTCTGCGTTGCCTTGGGTTGGCACTAATGAAGCAGATTTATGGCTGTTTGCCGGGTCCAGTTCTAGTTCTGCTTAAACCCTGTGACCCCACAAAGGCCGGGACGGGACGGGGACACGCAACTGCTGCCTTTACTCTGATTTCAGAAGACGGACTATCCCTCTATCCCTCCTTTTAGTTTATATTTCTGTTCCCCCCCCCCCCTCTCTCTTCTGCTGCCTCCTTTCTTCGCTCTCTGCACGTTTGCCAGGCCTTCATAAAGCAGCCTGAGGAGGGAGTTAGCTTTCCTTGGTCACCTTGCCAGCTCTTTCCCATCAGTCCAGCCCCCTGGAAGAGCCTGCAGACACCCCTCTCCCTCTCTGCAGGCCTGGGGCTGGAGCCGGGGTACAGGCCGGGGTGTTCGAGGCCGGGGCTCGTGTCTGAAGGCTCCGACTGACGGACACCCAGCAGCTCCCGAAGGAACGTTTGCTTTACATGTATGTTTCATGTCCTCGGTTTATAATGAGGGCAGAAAGTGAAGGAGCGGGAGGAAGAAAAGGGAGAGAACAGTGTGTCTGGCAGAGGACGTCTGCTGGACAGCGAGGGGATATTCTGGGATGGGGAACGTCTTTGGAGAGTGAACAGAGGTGGCAGAAGAGATGGAGCTTCCATAGCCTCCGTCTCTACAGAATCGGAGCGGTTGGCCTCCTCTCTTTGGTTGGACGCCTTCACTCGCCCATCACAACCAATCAGACTCCCCGGCTGGGCTCTGATGGAACCTGGGGAGCTGGGAACTGATATCTGATTGGCTGCCGGCCTCGTGGACTGTATCGTGGTCCTGTCTCGTGTTGCAGACTCTTCCTCTCCCAGTCAGGGCGAGCCGTACTGATTGGTCCAATCTGTGACTGTCAGTGTTCATCTCATGAAAACAAAACATGAACTACATCAGTTTGAACCGTGTGCACGTCCACCGACTCCGCTGATGGAACTTTCTGTTGGAGAAAGTTTGGAGAATATTTGATTTTCTACCAAATTGATTTTCGTGCCGAACTCTTCTTCTGCAAAATATCAAAAACACGGCTATGTTTCCAACTTTTGGGTTTTTGGAAGAATAAGTGTCGATGAAAAGCTGCAGCGTCAGACACACACACACACACACACTCACTCACACACACACACACACACACACACACTCTCTGATGTAGGGGGAGAGGGAATGCATCCACACCCAGCTCACACATCCTACACTCCCACACACACACACACACATGCCCACACATACTTGAGCAACAAACAGCACATGCACACAGGCAATGAACCAATGTCGCTTACTGCAGAAGTGCAACTTGTGTGTATACACACACACACGCACGCACACACGCACGCACACACACACGCACACACACACACTTGTACAGTGGTCACCCCCTACTTGAGGCTAAGGCAGGGTAATGATTCAGTTCCTCTTTGCTTCCTTCCGAACTAGTGTTTAAGCACATCGATGTTGTGTGCGTGTGTGTGTGCGTGTGTGTGTGCATGTGTGTGCGTGTGTGTGTGTGTGTGTGTGCATGTGTGTGTGTGTGAATGTGGATGTGGTCAGGCCCAGTCATCTTCCAGGCAGCTCAGAGGAAACCCACATCAACTGCCATGCACCACACTCTAGGAATAGACTTGCCCAGTGCAGGCAGGAATGGAATGGCACGCCTGACCTCACCCCTCCTCACGCCGCCTCACCCATCCTCAGGCCTCCTGGCCCTCCCTCACGTTTGTCCCCCTTCTGCTCTCGGTGTAAAATGTTCGATTCCTGATGCACTTGCTGACTCTGTGAGTTGACCTGAGGGGACGCTTCCTCTGCAGCGGTGTGTCGATGAGCTTCACTTGTCACATGCAGGACGCCTCCATCCTCTATCTCTTCTTTCTCCTTTAACCTCCAGCTTCTGCTTCGGTCTTTCAGTTGAATTCGCTGTTTTTCCGCAGCGCCGCGGTTCTGCAGTGTATTTAAAAACGTGCGAGCCGGTGTCGCCCCAGTGAAACGAAGCTGTGACAGAGTTTCAGTTCCCCCGTTTGACCTCGTCCTGTCGCGAGGCTTCAGTCTCAGTGGAAAAAGAATCCGACTGGTTTATGTACATTTGACCTCTCTGCCTCGTGGCGGCGGCAGCATCACCAAAGCGTGGAAAAAAAGACGGAGATAAGACATAGACGAGCTTATCGCCTTATCTCGAGCGCTGTGAGCTTACTCAGCCTCTCTGGTCTGGACCTGTTAATATCACACTTGTACTTAAAGTGCTGCTGACAGCCTTTACATGCAGCCTTTCTTCTTCTTCTCTTCATAAAGCAACAGAAGAATTGAAGTTTCTATTAATCCTCCGAGTCTCTGACCAGTTGTTTCTTCTTCATGTTTTTCAGGGGATGAATTCTGCTCCGAGTTTTCCAGAAGCACGATCCCACATCCGAGTGTTTCTCAAGTCTTCTCCTGCAGGAGAGGTAACATCTGTTATATTCACCTCTCACACCTCCCTCCTCCCATCTCTCCCTTTTTCCTCCAAGAACACGACGCATGACGACGTCTATTTGAGGACGACACGAACCTGAGCCCCGAGTCTGCAGGTGGCGTCGGTGAAAAAATACACGTGTCGCAGAACTGCAGCTTAGAGTGAAAGAGAAGTGATGGAGGACGAGACAAACAGGAAAGAGAGAGAGAGAGAGAGAGAGAGAGAGAGAGAGAGAGAGAGCAGTGATGGTGACAGAGAGCTGGAATGTGAGGGGGGGGGTCAGCACATTTCCTTTAATAAAATGAAATTGGAGTCAAGTGACCATCAGCTGGTCAGAGATCAATATGGTCATGAGGCCTCAGGTATGCGGAGCACGACTCTCAACCACAGAGGACGAAGAGGGAGATCAGCCACGCTCCTCCTCCTCCTCCTCCTCCCATCACCTGTAACTAGGTCGTCATTTATTAGGACTGGGTCAGTGCTCCCATTATGTGTCGGGCTAAGTGTTGGAGCCGGCATGGCGGTGGCTGCAGCCGGTCGCGCCTCGGGGTAATGGGAAAGAATGACAGGAATCTGCAACTGATAATGCCAAGCTGGGAGATGTTCGTCAGCAGATAATCTCCCATATCCTTCCCCTCCCTCAGGCTGCTCCTCTCCTTCTGCTTGATCTCCTCTGTCCTCTCATCCTCCTGTCTACACCACTGACACCTCCATTCTCTCTCTCTCTCTCCCTCTTTACCCTTAATGCTATTCCCCCTCTCTCTCTCTCTCTGATGGAGTGACTTCTCTCCTCTCTCTCTCTCTCCTCAGACGGACTCTGCACCTCCTCAGGCTCGACGGACCCGTGCGGCCCACATTCTTCCTCTGGCTGCTGTCGGTTGCTCAGTAGGCAGTGTAGATCCTGTGTAGCAATCAGCAGCTACATCTGGCTACTGGGTCTCCGACGGCTCGGCCTACTTCCCGGGCAAACGTGCCCGTCCCTCTCCCATTGGCTGGTGGCACATTCCTTTCCCCTGATTGGCTGCGATGTCAGGGGGGCTAGATCCTGTGACCCCACAGACAGGATGTTCTCTGTGTCACAACTCCACAAGGGGCCCTTGTCAAGGTTTTTTTTGTACGTGTGTGTGTGTGTGTTTCACTCCTTCCTCTTCTGCCATTCTTCTTTTAATTCTCTGTTTCTCCCTCCTGCTCTGTGAGCTCCTCTTTGTTTTAATGTCCTTGGTTTACGCTGTTGAATCGAAACTATAAATGAGCGTTAAGAGGAAAAGGCTTATTGATGCACGACGTTCGAAAAAGCCTCGGAGACGACGCACCTTTGCTTTGTCCTGAACCTGGCATACAATGTAGATTTCTGTGTGGTTCAATTCTACAGCTACATTGTCTGCTGGGTTTCTGGCTAGCGATATAAGCGGCTGTCGTATAAAAACCTGCAGCGCTGAAATATGGTGAGTGTTCATCTGTTGTGTTAATGTTTCTCAAATGTCTGACCCTGACTATTCAATAAAAAAGAAAATATTTCACGCTGATTCCACTTAGTGAGTCGTGCTGTCGTTTGTCAGAGAGAGAGAGAGAGAGAGAGAGAGAGAGAGGAAAAACATTTCTGAGGAATCTGGAATCTGCAAAATCTTAATTGATTCAGTGTTGCCTCTGCGTCCCAGGAGTTGACCCCGAGCAAGAGATGCCAGGAATATTCTAGTAGCTCAGCACAAAAGCCGGTCGTTGTCTGTCAGGAGGTTGTCAGGCCGCTGTCAGAGCGCCGGCTTATTAGTGGGACAGCACTGTCTCCCCTGCAGTCAACACACACACACACACACACACTTGGGATTATACCAAAACATTTCACACAAGCTGTGTATTTAGAGACTTCGCTGCCTGCGTTCTGACACCTTACACCACAAAATCCACCGACCGAAAAATAAAATCTACATCCACCAGTTTGTTTTCACTTCACGAAGCGTTTGAGGAAAAAACTCGGAGCCGCAGATTCACTCTGATAAGATTAAAGTGTAATTGTTGGTCTAATTATTTCCGCTCATCCTCAACCACCCACACACACACACACACACTGAGGGACGTGCGTACAGCTGCAGCAGCCTGGTGGTGGTGAAGCAGGTGAACTGACTGTGAAGACTCTGAGCCGGAGAAGAAACAGAGAAATGTCTCCATTGCACAGCTGAGACAGACGGAGGTGAACTGAGCAGAGAGTCGGCAGAGCTGCCCGAGTCCTGTCACATCAGGAGCCGGTGAAAATACAGAATAATGAGTCTCACGGCTCAGAGGAGAAGAGACACCGAGCCGCCTCACAACAAGAGACCACATTTGATTCAGTCATCAAGGTTCAATGTGTTCGGTCACTTTGATTGTTTCTCGTCTCACACAGATGTTTCCACCCCCGTGGGGGACTGCTGGTCATTCCAGTTTTCTAATGTGAATCTCACAAATAAGGCAAAAACAAGCTCACATCAGCAAAGATGAAGCATTTAAGTTGATTAATCAATTAGTGAATTAATAGATGATTAGTTGTGATAATTGAAATGTAGAATAGAAAAGGAAAAATCTCAATACTCTTTGCTTCCGCTTTCAAAATCAGTAAATTAAACATCTTTTGTTTTTAGGACGTTGTTTTTCCTTTTTTCTGTAAATTTGACAGATCACTCTTTGAATAACCAACCGTCCAGAATTAGTGCAACACGTGAAGTGAAATGTGCAGCACAACATCGTTTCCTCTTCCTGTCCTATCCCAGGAAGCACCTCACATGTCCCAGTGAGAATCCTGCAGGACTCACATATTTGTGAGTGACATTAATCGTATGAACAAGAAACTGCACGTGAGCCGCTTCTGTGAAAAGTTCCTCTGAGGAAACGCAAAGAGCAAATTTTGACGGTAATTTAGGAAGGAACAATTACAGCACACACACAGACACACACACACACAGACACACACACACTCATGTGAGGATTGTGTTGATATAAACATGAAAAAATGTGAAAGGAGCCTCAAGGTAAAAAGATTTCAATGGTTAAAAAACAAACACACAGTGAAGAGAGTGAAATGGTTTGATGATCACACTGCAACTGATGAAGATGAAGATTTTCCACATCAACAGACATCAACTGTAAATATCACAGATAATAATAATTATAATTATAATAATATTCTGTGTGTTATCAAATTAAAACACAAAAATGTGTGTTGCTGCTTCGACGACATCCACCAGAATTAATATAAATAAAATGAAATGTCATTTCAAAAATAATGAAACACCTTCAGAGATAAATTAAATGTTTCTTTAGAAAAACATTTCTGTAACATGATAAATTTGTTATTAACGGATAATGACTTTGTTCTGCATCTGTTTCCTTTGTGTTTTATCATCGTTATATTGTGTTATTGTATTTGTCTGTTCACTTAAAAGGGACAGTGCACATTAATAAATACGACTGTAACAAACAAACTGGAGTCACTTGGAGAGATGTGACAGAAAATAAGAACGTACAAAGTTACTGCGATCATTCGCATGTTTGTGGAACGATAACAAGAAGAGCGGAGGTCGTTAACTTGAACTTCCTCCAGAACCACAGAGTCAGGCTCTTTTGAAAAGACTCAGAGTCTCATTATCTGACACATGCAGAACAATAACATGAGACGCATTCATGTTAATGGAAACATGGACCAAATAAAAGGGGTGATTGAAACGAGCTCAGCATCAACACGCACGTGAAGAGGAGACGCAGCAGGTGTGTGTGTGTGTGTGTGTGTGTGTGTGTGTGTGTGTGTGTGTGTGTGTGTGTGTGTGTGTGTGTGTGTGTGTGTGTGTAGTCCAGGTATTGCTGCTTTTGTGAGGACCTAAGTCTGTGAGGTTGGGTTGAAGTTCAGGTTTATGTTAAGATAAGTTTAGGTTGAGAACCTGACTGAAAAACCAATGAACTGTTACTAAATGAAGCAAAATATATGGATGAGATAATACAATGTTTAATATTTGTGAACATCATATTACATATATACATAACATCACACATACGTTATATAACATTTTCATTTCCTCCTCTCAGACTTGATTTCATGCAGGAGGAGCACAGGTGAACAAGTATCAGCTGTGAATCAGTTGTTAGATGCAGTGTCTTATTGCTTCCTCCTCCTCAGTCCCAGACACTGTCTGTCTGAGACACCTCGGTCTCCACAGGTTCTGGAGCAGGGAGAGCATCAGAGAGGGACTCCTCCTCCTTCTTCTGCTTCTCCTGCTCTTCCTCCCCCTCTTTCTCCTCTTGCTTCTCCTCCTCCTTTTCCTCCTGCCACTCCTGATGCTTGACATCCTCTCTCTCCTCCAGTGAGAGTTGAGAAGTCATTTCCTCGCACTTTACAAGTTCTTCTACTTTTATAAAGTAAATAATAAAGTGAGTACTTTTACTCAAGTACAAAAGTGGATCTGGTACTTTTACTTTACTGTATTTGTACTTTGATTGAAGTAAAATGTTTGAATACTTCCCTTCACCACTGCCGACTTTCATTTCAACAATGAAATGAACATGAATTCATTCCAGGTAGAAAAACAACAAGATTCTTTTCTTGACCACTCGTGTTGCATGTCAGCGATGACACGTCACCTCTACATACGTGTTGCGTTCACCCTAACCGTGACCCACGCAGGCACGGAGCCAGAGATCGTTACATCAGAAAGGACGAGAGAAAACGAAACCTGGCTGATCAAATGTGCAGATGGTCCGATGTTCACAGGAGCAGCTGAAACCACATCAGACAGACAGCTGAAGATTTCATCATGTTTCTGAACTCTGGACTTGAAGCTGTCTTTATTTCACAGACAGTGACGTGTGACAGCAGCGGTTCGATCCTGCAGACCGGTTGTTAAACACTCACTTTAACTGCGGCCGTGTCTCACAACTCAAACCCTCAGGTCCAGCTGTAAAAACCCTGTGACACTGACTGAATCCTCTGAGAGAATCCCAACAATGCCAGTGGCTGCTGATGTGATGAGGGGGGGGGGGGGTGAGTGTGGGCGGCTTATTGTTGCTTTGATAAGCTGTTGATGACGTGCGCGGTGCGAGGACGGCGTGCACAGGCAGAACGCAGAGGAAAAGAGCGATGAAGAAACAGAGACGAGGGGAGAGATGAAGATCTGCCTCCGTCACTTCATGTAAACACTTTCCACGAGGACGGGGTGGAAGGTGAAGGTGCTGTGGTTTGAAGGTGTTGTCTGTGATGTCATCAGCCGGCACTATAAACACACCCCCACTGTCCTTCCTGCGTCACGGCCGTAATCAGTCATCTGGACGTCAGGCTCTGACCTCAGCAGCAGGGCTTCCCCCCCGTCAGCGAGACGTGGGAGTCCAGCAGCAACATGGAAGAAGGAGGAAGAATGTTCCTCTTCATCAGCGGCTCCACGTTTCTGAGTTTATAGAAAAAAACTCAAAAGTACCTCAACAAAGTACCTCAACAAAGTACCTCAACAAAAAACCTCAACAAGTCTCGTACTTTAACTGTGATACAGGCTTCACAGCGAGTGGACGTGTTGACTACGTCTCTCACACACGACAGAAGAAGACGCTGACGAAGATGTTGGTAAATAAAAGCAGAGCTGGATTAACATGTCACATCCTGCTGCTCCTCAGCTGAACGCTCCTCAGCTGAACGCTCCTCAGCTGAACGCTCCTCAGCTTCCTGTGTTGTTCCGAGTCTCCTGCTGTGATATCAAGTGGGACGGACAAACTGTGGAAAGTCCAAATGTTCAGACTTTCTCTGGTTTGTTCTTCGTCCTATCGAACATCAGCTGCGAGCTTCTGTTCCTCTTTATTGTTCTGTTGCTTCCAGCTGCAGTGAAACCTTCAATAAATGTCAGCGTGTCAGGTTTATTGGCAGCAACACGCCCGAGCAGAAGCAGCTCCGCTGACAGATGAAGACTCGTTTGTTTGTGTGAGTTCCAGACCTCCACCTGCTTCTGTCTGTGACCTGCAGAACTGACGCTCCTGTTTCTGAGCTTCACCTGTGTTGAATCTGAATCCTCTGAGGTTCGGCTCCTGAACGTTTCTCTGCTCTCGATCGTTGACTAGGAAACATGTCCGCCTACGTCCTGGAGACGGTTCTTCACTTTCAGGTCCTTTGACATCTTCTACTGTTTCTGTCGGTCTTATTGAAAAGTTTCAAACTCGTCACGTTGATAAATTCAGTCTCACAGAGTTCAGGCACTTTTGAGCCTGAAGAGTTGGAGCGCATGTTTAAAGAGCTGCTTCTCCCACACACGTACTTCTTCACTGATATAAACATGACTCAGTATTTTATTTTGATTTTATCTTGAATCTGCTGAAGAAAGTGTGTAACTGTGCAAATATGTCTGAGAATCAAGATGGTGGAAATGTTTGATTCTTCACAGAATCGATGAAGGACAGTCAGATTGTCTAAGTGATTTGTTTCCAGTGAATCAGTTTAAAGACAAATCATCATCTTGTCGATTCGTTAAGAAAGAGGAAGTTACTTTTCACCTGGACGCTGTGATTATTATTGTTCTGTCAATAAAAAATACACGTTTCAGTCGATCATCTAATGAATCATGTGTTTGACCAGAGGAGGACTCACACCGAGGTTTCCACTGCATCGTGTTTCTCATCAGATGGTAGATGGAGCAGACCTGCATCCTGAAACACAAAGAAAAGAAAAGAGACGTAAGAGACGGAGGACAACGAGACGAAGAGGTATCAACCTTGATAAAAAGCCTGGAGCTGATCCACGTCTGAGTAACCATCATGGACGGCCGCTGCAAGGAGCAGAGCGTGATGTTCGGTGACGCACGCTGAATCATGACACTGGTGTAAAAGCTGACTCAGCACCAGCTGGAAGACGATATCCTTCACGGAGCAGGACGGAGCAGTGATTACAGGATCGACCACAACTCACCAGAAACACAAACTGCTGGTGCACGAGACAAAGCTCAGCACGTTCACATCCCATCGCCTCCGTCAGACCTGGTGACTCAGCAGCAGGAACCCTCCATCACATCGCTGCGTCCGCCCGGTGTCTGGTTCCGATCACTGCACATCAAACCTGTGAGTTTCATTTATCAAGATGTGAGAGCGTTTTCTGACTTCTTCAAAATCAACGAGTCAAAACAAACTTTTCACATTAGTTTCATGTAAAACAGACGAGGGCGCGTCAGATGTTTTCTCACACGGACTCACATTGTATGTTCTTACAAACAGAACCTCCAGAACATGTGTGGAACATGTGAGGAACATGTGAGGAACATGTGAGGAACATGCTCAGACTTCCGTGCAGGTCTGAAAGCAGCTCTAGATCTTAGTAATAAAACAACACCAGGTTCAGTTTTAGAAATAGTTGCTCTGTCGATGATTCACACTCGGACATACGAGTTCTTTCTGCTGCAGGTCAGAGGTGAAGTTTCAGTTTCCAGCATCCTGCAGCAAACCTCTGAGTGTGACCCCGCGAGCTCACAGCTCGGAGGAGACGAACACTGACTCCAGCGTGAGATCGACATTCTGCTCAGATCTGCTGCAGGAAACCCTGACGACGCATAAAACTACAAATGCAGCCCGTCCGCTGTCAGGGCGAGACAGATGGACAGACAGCCAGCTGACCCCTCGCCACCGCGGCATGTGACACGACGGGCTGGAGGAGCAGGCGGTGTCAGCGGCGGAGCCGTCGAGGGCGACTCGGTTGTGAAATGAAGCTTCAGTATTTCACAGTGTGAGAGAGGTGAGGCGGGGGGGGGGTGACGGGGGAGTAAGTGGCCCAGCGGAGATGACATGATGGAAATGAGGAGCACATGACAGGAGGCTGAGGGTGTGTGTGTGTGTGTGTGTGTGTGTTGAGGCCTCCTCTACCTCGGTAATGACATTAGAAGCACCTGACCGTCAGTGATTGACACGGAGCAACAGGAAGAGGGGAGGGGGACATGTGCTCACACAGCGTCCCCTGACCAGCTGGACCAGACAGGGACGAGGTGCCTTGCTTAAGGGCGGCAGCTGCTCAGTCAGGTTTATCCTGGAGGTTCAGGTAACAACGTCTGGATCGTCTCAATCGTCACGATATTTGAATTTATTTCAGTCTGGACTCAACAGAGACTCAAGAACAATACGCTTCTTGTAAGAAATGAAACCTGGCATGAATGTTTCCGCAGCTCGTTGTGTTTGAGATGACGTGTCAGCGAGAATCTGGAATCACGTCTTAACGCGGATAGATCGTTGATTTGGTTCCAACGCAGCATCGTGACCACAGGGTTTGTACGCTTGAACCCCGCGTCCAGTTTTTGCGTTTCAGACATTAAACCTAAATCTTTCCGGAGTTTGTCTTTCATGACTCTCAGAGCAGCAGCAGGAGGCGGGACATGACGTCTACACTCTGCTGTGTAAAGATCAGTGTTGTGGTTTACAGCTCGTCCACACCGGCGTCACCAACAGATCTGGAATCTCCTCGTCCATCCATGTGGACGTCTTCGTCTTCTACGCGTTCGGCTGAATCAGAGCTCGTCCTTCAGTTCAGGACGTTCAGCTTGAATGTGAGTTTGTGTTGGAGACACAGTCGTCCTGAAGGGACACGTCCAAAATATAACAGATCACAATTCAATTGTCCTCCATGAATCCTGAAAGTCTTTTTGGCCTCAGCTGTCGTGCTCTTCCTCTGAGGCGGCTGCATTTCAGCGAGGTGAAGACGAGCGATGAAGACGAGCGACGAAGACGAGCGATCCTTGTCTCACCCGCCAACCAACCCCACCTCCCACACACCCCCACTGTTCCTCCCCCCCCTTTCACTCACCCTTTTCTCTCCTTTAGTCGTTCTGTTTCTCGAGGTTTGGAATTAGTTTGTCTCCTAGCAACAACCTCGTGCAATAAAACATGGTCCTGTGAGCAGACTCACAGAGTGTGTGTGTGTGTGTGTGTGTGTGTGTGTGTGTGTGTGTGTGTGTGTGTGTGTGTGTGGATCTAGGTGTTACGTTATGGGGACCAGAGGAGAGTCCAACATGAATCATCACATTTTCGGGTCAGACTAATGTAAGGTGACGTTTCCGTTGTGATTAGAATCAAGTTTCGGGCTTCGTCCCAAAAGAAACAATAACAATCTTGTTTTGGCTCCGACTCAGTTTCAACTCGTTCGTACTAACGCGCCTGAAAACACAGATCACATGACGCTAACGTCGGATTCCTCCAATAATAAAACACTGAGCTGAAGTGAACAGCAGCTGTGAGCAGAGACAACAGGGTCAGTAACTCTTCTGATGGATTCTCCATGTTGTGTTCCGGGTCACGTGACAGGAACCCGACCAATCATGAACGGAAAAGATCCAAACAGCGAGAGGTTGTGTCTCCGTCATCGTTTCCAAACGTCTCAGTTTCTGCTCCTTCAGAATAAAACGCAGCCCCAGAGATTTGAAACTAGAACAGGTCCAGCAGCAACAAGCTTCTCTGTGTGAGCGACTCAGAACTCAAGTTTAAAGTTTGGTTAAAGATTTTAGATATTAGGATTATTAGTATTAGTTTCCAGGAATTCAATGTAAGTCAATGTGATGTCCTCTGAAGTCATGGAGAGTGTGTGTGTGTGTCCGTGCACTAATCAGCTGAGCACGCTTTTTCCACTGTCGTACACGTTTGGTGAGTTTACTCTCATGTGGAAACCTGTTCCACTCCAGCCGTCGCCTCGCTCCTCTTCCTCCGTCACACACACACACACACACACACACACACACACACACACACACACACACACACACACACACACACACACACTTCTTCATTCACAGTGGACAGCACTTCCTCCCCGGGCTGACGTTACGTAAGCGTTAGAAGCTGAATGGAAACTGGTGATAAGCTGGTGTTTTATCACGAGGACAGGGGCAGTGACCATGAGCGTCTGGGTGGGACAGACTGTCCGTGGGTTTATGAACGGGGGAGAACATCCTCTCTCCCCCACCACGGCCCCCGGACCTGGAAAACCTCCCCCTTTGTGACGCCACAACTCAAACACGTCTAAAAGCTAAAAGTGTCTTCCTCCTTCCTGTGGGTGACGTCGGGCTCTCACATGTCTTTTGTAAATCGTTGCCCGGCGAGGACAGGGTTAAGTTGCAGTGGCTGGAACTGTGAAATCTGAGAAGTGACGGCAGAGGGAGATTCAAGGGGAGATTTCTGGGGACCAAAGAAAAAGAGGAAGACCCAGAGTGCGACCCTTTGGCCTCCTCCCCCTCTCTGACAGCTCCTCTCTCCTGGAGTCTTTCTCCTCTTTTCAGCTTCTTCCTCCTCCTCCGAGCTCCTGCACCGTTTTCTATGCAGACCATTACACACAAACAACCGTGACCATGAATGTTTGTTTGGCTGTTTTTGCCGGGGGGACTCTTTTTCCAGTTGCACCGCTCCAGACGAGGTTCTCTCCCTCCCGGTGTTAAAGCTCAGCAGTAAGCGTTTCCCACTTCCTGTGCAGCGCTGAATCAGCCTCCAAGAATGTACGAGGCACTGACTCACACTTCCTCCTGGATATGACAGCTTCCTCTCCTGCGCCAACTGATTTTGCCTTTTCTCTCCCCCTCCTTTCCTCCCTCCCTCCACCCATCCTCCTCCCCCGCCTTCGCTACTGACAACCACCGCCGAACCACCCGACCGAGGGTTGGAGAGGTGACCCCGAGCGGAATAAGTGAGTCCCGGCGAGCGAGCGTGGATGTTTGCCGAGAGGCAGAACACTGACCGACTGACTGAGGACGGATAAGTCACTCGTCTCAGTCATCGAGCGTCTGAGTCATTTGAATTTAATTTGTCCGTCTATATTTAGACGCTGCCGTCCTCGGCCTCATGATCACTGACAGCAGCAGGACAGAAGAGTCCCTGTGACAAACGTCTCTGAGGCAGGTGGACGGACAGTTTGCATCAGTGTGGAGGACAATAATCAAACTACAGAGCAGATCGTGAATCTATTGTTTAGTGGGATTAAAGAGAAAAACATCCAGATCAACTTGATTCATTTCTGGTGTTTTACTCGCTGACGCTCAATCAATGATAAAACTCAGTCACATGTGTAGAAGTATCGATGTAAAGGTACTTTACTGATCACGAGTTTCAGTACGTAAATAGCATCTGATGGAATATCACACTTCACCTTTCTGCTTCTGGATCTCACATGTTGAGAATCAGCTTCACACTTGTCATGTGTTTTTCTACAGATCGAGAGAAGTGTGATATGAACACGTGAAAATAAACTTGTGAACACGTGATCGATGTTCTGTAGCAGCGACGACCGGGATCTATGAGCTGAAGTGACATCGTCCATCACAACGACACAGTGACTTAGAGGCTTCATCCAAAATACTTCTAGAAAAACGTTTTCGTTTGAAATCGTCCTTTTCCTCCGGACTTATCAACACAAGCGTCTTCGTCCATCTGGACAACACGTTGTCAACAAGATGCTGGTTCAGGACGACGACTGATTCTCGGGCTCAGGTTTTGTGAGCAGCTCTTTATTCACTGCGGCTCCATCACTGCAGGAAACCAGAACCAGCATCAGCACAAGAACACAGCTGATTTCTAACAGGCGGGTTCAGAACGGACACTGACCCCGAAAACTAAAGAGATAAAGATGGAGGTCAGAGGACGAGTCACAGCCGATGTCCTTCAGTTGTGACACATTTCTAATTAATCAAACTAATCAGATGAGGAGACTCAGAGTTAATGAGTTCTCTTCCTCTGAGCAGTTGCCTGATTTGAGCTGCTCATCGAGCACTGAAGTATTTTTTGCAGACTAAGTTGTGTGAATTCATGTGGAGTCTCGTGTGTGAATAGAACTGAGAACATGTGGGAAAATAGAAAATGTAGCAGGAGCTTTCATTTCCTATCATCGAGCTGAGAACCCACATGTTTGTCCTTGAAACTCCGACGTCAGAGATGAATTGTGTTGAGAGAATTTCAGTTCAACGCTTTCAGAGACACAGAACAACAGAGCAGATACATGAGGCCGAATTCATTCATATTCACATGAATTCACATATTTTATCAATATTTAAACTTTCACCATATTTGAATTGTGTAGTTTTAGTTTGTAGATTTCCACATTTTACATTTATTTATTTCATTATTTATAAAATCTACTCAATCATTTTGTTGTCTGGATAAATATCTGCCCGGTGAAATTACTGCACAACCAACATGTTCCGTCACTGAGGAGCAACGTTTGTGAATTCAAACGGAGATTTGACTTAATGATGAATGAAAAATCAAAGCAGCAAAGATTCATTTAAAGTCCTGATCAACACATCACAACATTAGGAAACATTCCACTTTCGATTTCTCCTCCATTAAACTGGTGAAACACAAAACTTAGAATGAGAATAAAAGATCTATATAATTATCTTAGTTTAACATTTAGTCTGTCTCATGTCCACAACTTCTAAATTCTTTAAATCACCTGTTTAATCTGCATAAAAACTTCTGAGCAGACGTGACGATGTGGATTAATGAGGAGAAACGAGCTGGACTCTACCTCATCACTGAAAAACAAACCTTTAACCATGAACCACTCTGTCGTTCTTCAAACAGGATCAATGAGATAAATCCTTCAGACCAGAGTGGATTCATTTCAGAACCAGGGTTTGTTAAACGTCTTCACATCCTGTCTTTAGCATTAACTCATGAAAGCTGCAGGTAATATACAGGTTTTATTTATAATGCATGAAACACGCAGGACTGAAACACACACTTCCTCCTCTCACCTGTCCGCTGTGGTTCTGAAGAGCTGCAGTGGCCTCTTCATTGTGGTTTTAATGCATGAAACCGTTTGTTTCCGTTCTGGCAGCTACGTGAGGCCTGAGGAGAGACGATGGCAAATTACACAAAATAACACAAAACTCTTTAACTTTTCAAATCTAACAGAAACAGAAACACATCAAGTTACAAAAAAAAAACATTTTACAAAGTACAACATGTACAAATACACGTTATACTGATACTTACTGCATGTGAATCTAGATTTATCAATAACCATGTTCATATCACATTAGAGGGAGTTGACCAGACTGTGTATGTGTGTGTGTGTGTGTGTGTGTCTGTGTTTGTGTGCGTGATTACAACATAAATATCATGGAAACACATTTTCAGTCGAGTGGTGACTGAGCCTCAAATACAGCAACAATAAAGAAGCAACAAATGAAGACACACTCGGACCCTGACTGTCCTCTGCTGCCGCTCACGCCTCCTCTGGGAAAGTAGGCCGTTCCCCGGCTACTCGACTGTGAAGCGGACGTGTCTTTTTTTCGAGGGACAGTGGAAAGTTTACCTTGTGACCGAGGTGTGCTGCCGTGCTGATTATGCAAACATCCCGCAGCCAGCAGCAGCCTCTGCACATGCATTCACCTGACGCATACATGACGTCACGTGCAGCAGGTGCCTGCGTGGGTATACAGGCAGCAAAGGTCTGTGTGTGTGTCTGTGTGTGTGTGTGTGTGTGTATGTGTGTGTGTGTGTGTGTGTGTGCACGCCTTTGGGTTGTTTGCCGTGTTTACACATAACAGTGCAATCGTTAGTGTGAGCGCATCACGCATCAGGGGAACTGGGAAACGGCGAGCGCTAAGAGGAGCTGGTGATGTCACACAGTCATAACCAAGGAAAATGTTGTGCAATACCTGCGTCACTGTGCACCGGGACAACAGCAGGTCGAAGCCGGGAGCCGGCTGGTCCACCTCCAAACAACATCTGTCACATGGAGGCTGCGGTCAGTGCAGAGGCAGCGGGGCAGAGCCGCTGGTTAGTCGAGGCCCAGTGACTGATAGAAGGTGGAAAGCACCGAGCGGCCCGAGCCAGATAATCCGATGAGTGTTCGACGCACTTGAGATGACCAAACACTGTGGTATGTTTGTAAAAGGAAGTAACACAACCCCAGATTCAGCCTCGGGTATCTGCCTCACACACACACACGCACACACTCGTGCACACACACTCGTCCTTCCTACACAGAAAGATCCATCCATCAGTGAAAATGATCATGTGTTCATTTTCTTCGGCCAATCACAGCTCAGACATGATTTGAAGACACTTGTCTCCTCCCTCGTCCACGCTGCTCAGGTGGATGGACTTTAAATACACGACGTCGAATATACGTGACTACATAAAGTACAGAAACTGTGTAATAACCAGTGAAAGTACTGATTCACCCTGTTTACTGAAGTACGAGTAAAGTTCAGGCTCCGAGTGAAACGTTTCCTCTGAAGGTCGTTTCTGTGCAAAGCAACTTGAAGCTCTGAGACGAATCCTTCAGAGGCTTCATTTGAAGACTTTGTCTCATTTTGAGGACTTTGTCTCATTTTGAAGGCTCCTTCAAATGCGTCCTTCCACCCCTGACAGACGAATCGTCTTGTCTGCCTTGGTTAAGGTTGAAATCTGTTTCGACGCTCGATGCAGCAAAATAAAATAAAAACAGATGAGAGAAGAAAGTTCAGATGTCTGTGTTAAATAAAAGTAAAAGTAATAAGTCCTCAAAAGAACGAATACTCAAGTACAGATCAATGAAAAATCTACTTCTGTACAAAGTATTTGTATTTTGTTACTTCATCACCTCTGTCGCTCGGACACTGGAGCTCCACAAGTGTCTGAGACGTGAGAACAGGAGGATGAAGACGAGACAGTTCAGGGACGTAGTTTCATGGTGTGAGGACGAGCGTTGGACACACACTGTATGAGGTGTGTGGACAGTATTTGTGGACACTGCCACCATGTGGCTCTGATCCCAGCAGCAGAGGAGGGTCCTCACGTCTTCACTTAACAATCAGAGGACAAATATCAGGAGACGTCCGTCCCTCACAGAAGAGGAGGTGGGAGGAAGCTAACGTGATCTGAAGTTCACCTAATGGACAAATGTCAAACTGATCAGAAAACAAATCGTCTCTTCTGGTCAAACATTTCTGCAGTTTAACGTTTCTGTGAATCTCATTTCAGTTCTTTACTGATTATATGAACATGAGGATTAAAACAAGGGATGATACACATGTATGTTATGATTTGGTTTGGTATATAGTATGGTATAGTATATAGTTTGGTATACAGTTTGGTATATAGTTTGGTATATAGTTTGGTATAGTATATAGTTTGGTATAGTATATAGTTTGGTATACAGTTTGGTATATAGTTTGGTATATAGTTTGGTATAGTATATAGTTTGGTATATAGTTTGGTACGGTATAGTTTGGTATAGTATATAGTTTGGTATATAGTTTGGTACGGTATAGTTTGGTATAGTATATAGTTTGGTATACAGTTTGGTATAGTATATAGTTTGGTATATAGTTTGGTACGGTATAGTTTGGTATAGTATATAGTTTGGTATACAGTTTGGTATAGTATATAGTTTGGTATATAGTTTGGTACGGTATAGTTTGGTATAGTATATAGTTTGGTATATAGTTTGGTATAGTATATAGTTTGGTATACAGTTTGGTATAGTATACAGTATGGTATATAGTTTGGTATAGTATACAGTTTGGTATATAGTTTGGTATAGTATATAGTTTGGTATAGTATATAGTTTGGTATATAGTTTGGTATAGTATATAGTTTGGTATAGTATATAGTTTGGTATAGTATATAGTTTGGTATACACTTTGGTATAGTATATAGTTTGGTATAGTATACAGTATAGTATATAGTTTGGTATATAGTATGGTATAGTATATAGTTTGGTTTAGTATATAGTTTGGTACGGTATAGTTTGGTACGGTATATAGTTTGGTATACAGTTTGGTATAGTATACAGTTTGGTATATAGTTTGGTATAGTATATAGTTTGGTATAGTATATAGTTTGGTATACAGTTTGGTATACAGTATGGTATATAGTTTGGTATAGTATACAGTTTGGTATATGGTATAGTATATGGTATAGTATATAGTTTGGTATATAGTTTGGTATAGTATATAGTTTGGTATAGTATATAGTTTGGTATATGGTATAGTATATAGTTTGG
Organism: Paralichthys olivaceus; assembly: GCF_024713975.1. Lineage (NCBI taxonomy): Eukaryota > Metazoa > Chordata > Actinopteri > Pleuronectiformes > Paralichthyidae > Paralichthys > Paralichthys olivaceus. The sequence continues at coordinate 1,342,606 of NC_091102.1, read as the reverse complement.
TAAATAGTTTGGTATAGTATATAGTTTGGTATATTATATAGTTTGGTATATGGTATAGTATACAGTTTGGTATATGGTATAGTATACAGTTTGGTATATAGTTTGGTATAGTATATGGTATAGTATATAGTTTGGTATAGTATATGGTATAGTATATAGTTTGGTATAGTATATAGTTTGGTATATGGTATAGTATATGGTATAGTATATAGTTTGGTATATGGTATAGTATATAGTTTGGTATATAGTTTGGTATAGTATACAGTTTGGTATAGTATATAGTTTGGTATAGTTTACAGTTTGGTATAGTATATAGTTTGGTATAGTATATAGTTTGGTATATAGTATAGTATATAGTTTGGTATAGTATATAGTTTGGTATATAGTATAGTATATAGTTTGGTATAGTATATAGTTTGGTATAGTATATAGTTTGGTATATAGTACAGTATATAGTTTGGTATAGTATATAGTTTGGTATAGTATATAGTTTGGTATAGTATACGGTATAGTATATGGTATAGTATACAGTTTGGTATATGTTGTGTTGGGACGTCGCAGTAAGTCTTTTTGTTTGAGACCAGGAGAACGAGCAGTTGAATAATTTCCCTCTGCACATTTCTAACGTGTGATTCAGCTCCGAGCTCCACACCCACTGATTCACCCTCGTGTTCGAAAGGTTAATTTACGAGAGGAAACAAACGCACCATGAAGTGTGATGAAGAGGAGGCAGCACCACACTGATCTTCATCATGTCCAGTTTGACAGAGCGTCTCTGTGATGAACCTGAGGAGGAGACGGGACATCGGGGGTTAACGTGAAGGAGACGTCGGAGCAAGTCAGTCGGCTTCAATCACTCCGAGAGGAAGTCGTGTTCCGACTGGAACCACTTGGATTCAAAGAGTCCAGATGAGCAGATCCTCGTGAACTTCTCGCTCCTGGAGAACCACACGCTCGACTTTAACGTTGTTCAGCACTTGAAGCTGCAGCTCGAATGAATCTCCATCAACAGAAACACAGAAACTAATAAAAGCAGCAACGATGCCGAGAAGAGGTTCAGTGGTTCTTCTCTCTCCTCCTGCTCCGAGTCTGAGGAACCTCACGTTCATTTTTAGGGTTCAGACTCAACTGAAGAGTCTGAAACTAAAAATGGTTTTTAGATCCTGGACTGTGATGGTGTGACGGAGATCTTCATAACGTTCACGCGTCCGCAGAGAACCTGGACGATCACTGTGTTCTTTAAATATAGAGAACAAACTGTGTCGTATGAAATGTTCGAGTGAAATGATCTGAACCTGTGGGTGTGTAGAGTTTGACTAATCACCACCTGGACCCACAGCCCTGCTGTCACAGCAACACACAGACACACACAGACACACACACACACTCACACACACAAACAAGATCACGGGACGCTGGTTGATTTAACTCAATACTTCCTGTGACTCACGGCTCTGGATCCTCAGACTCATCCTGGTGGAATCCAGGGGACTTTTACCACGAGGAGGATTGTTGCTGTTGGAACGAGGAACACACACACACACACACACACACACACACACACACACACACACACACACACACACACACACACACACACACACACACACACACACACACACACACACACACAGTCTGCAGGCCATGTTTGTATCAGTATTACTCCTCTGCAGTACATGTACAGCTTTAAAGTACTTGTACTTTCACTTTCTGTTGTTTTGTGTCACTTCAGTTCACGTAAAGTTTTCACTCTGAAGCTGCTGCACGTTAAGATTCCATAAAGTATAAAATTATAACGTAAACATATATTTCATCATTTCATTTCTCATACTCGTATCGGGCGTTTGACTGTTTCCTCCTCAACTTGTGTTTATTATATTTTACTGAAGAACTTTATTTTATACTTCTGCTGTTTGTTGAATCACAAGACGTTTTATTGTGAAACTGAACACTATTAATTAATTTGGATATTTGTGACACGTGAACATTTGATTATTTTGAAACTCTAGTTTATAATCAACTCTCTTCTAGTTATAAAAGTCGTGACATGACTTTGACTGATGGACTCGTGATGATGATGATGATGATGATCCAGGTCCTGCAGGATCAATATTCTCTAATAAATATATAAAACATTCACATTAGTTCACATTAAATCAACAAGTACTAGAGACAATAAATCAAATGAATCCATGTTGCTTAGAGGAATATTATCATATATATTTATATGATTAGAGTTTTTCACGTCCTGTCACTTTCCTCTAAAAACCCAACGCCTTCGTAAATCACCATGATTTCCTCTCCGCTGCTGAAAACACACGTTCCACACATCCACCGAAAACATCGGGGGTTTTCTGTACGTCCACTTCCTGTTCTAAAATACTTGCATGTGTTTTCTCTGTCAACTCGACGGTGAGTCACCGACGAGTAAAAACAAATATGAACGGAATAAATACGAGCTGAGTCACAAGAGTGACTAAGACATGAGGAACACACCTTCATCTTTGATCTGTGTGTGTGTGTGTGTGTGTGTGTTACAAACACAAGTTAGCATCCATCTCTTTAATAACTACAGTGACATCTGCTGGATCCTGGTTAAACTGGTTCCAGTCTCTGAGCTGAAGTCAGAACATGTTCCTGAAACGTTCTGCAGGTTCTGCATGTGACAACGTCCGAGTCACAAGCTCCAGATGTTTTCTGGAACTTTTCTGGAAATCGTTTCCTGTTGTTGTGAACGAGTCGGACAATCTGCTGCACCACAGACACTGACCACAGGACACGTGCAGACACTGTGAGGGGTTTTCTGTCCTCTCCACTAATTCAGATGATCAACCTGAATATGGATGAACGGATGAAAACAGGTCCTGGTGTCCAGCTGTGTTTGTCTGAAGGACGCGTCTGTCCCTCACATGAAAACATTCCTCTTCAGGTTTGGTGTTTTCTGAAATGTCACCTCCTCCCTGTTGTCGCTGTCGGATGTTCAGTCAGAGGTAACCATGGAAACCTGGTCCTGAATGAACGGGAGGTGTTCTGACTGAAGTGCAGCCTCCTGCGGTTGTGATCAGATGAATGATGCCTCAGTCTGTGTCTGACCGAGCTCGACGGAACACGTCCGTCAGGGAACTTTGGCAGAAAGAGACTCAAGTGAAGGGAAACGTTGTTCAATGATCCGGAGATAAAGAACAAAACCATCTCACTGTTTTTATCAGATTATTATTCGTGCAGCTCACGACAGTGTCCGAGCGTCACAGGAGGTTCAGGTGGGGGGGGGCTGTTATCACCCAACACTGTCCTGACGTCCTGATGCTTTTAATTTGTTTTTCTTTGTGACACAGATGTTTCCTTTCAGGGAGACACAGCTGGACACCAGGGCCTGTTTTAAACTGTGGCTTTCTTCATTTTCATATTACGGATGTTTGTTGAAGCGTTAAATGAAACGTTGCGCTCGTCGTCAGGTTTTTAGAATCGGTGTGAAAACTGTAAAACTGTTTAACTTGCAGAGATCAGCCTGTCCATCGCTGCAGCTCCTCTGTTCAGCCTCTGTCTCAAACTCTTGGTTCCAGCTCCCGTCTCTTTCAGTGTGTGTGTGTGTGTGTGTGTGTGTGTGTGTGAGCGGTTTCAAGAGAAACTTAGTCAACAGGCTTGGTTGAATCTGTTTGGTGTTGGCGGAGGAACACGCTCGACTGGCTGATGTTCTAGTTCTTTACTTGAAACCACTTGTGGCAAAAAACCTGAAAATAGAAAGTAGTGTCCGTCCACGCCGCAGGAAACAGTGGAGGAGAAACATGACGAGTGGACGTGCAGCTGCTTTGTTCTAAACATGGAAGACTGTGGCGTCACAATCTGATGAAATCTCCTAATTATTAAATGAGTCAGTTTCATCCTTTCACTGACGGAGGAAGGAAACGTCGTCTGTTCCTCTTTTACAAACCGACAAACTGTCACAGTTCCTCTTCTCGTCTCCAGTAAATCGGAGCCTCGTCAGGTCGTTTGAACCTAAAAACTGAGCCTCACGGTTTAATGACCTCACATGAGGATCAGACCTCGTTGCTGATCACAGACAGAAACTTCACAACAGTGTTTGATTCCTCACGGCTGCTTTGGTCTAGATGTTGTTTTTTTTTTTTTATTCAGATAAAAACAGTTCCCCATGGAGCCGCCGGACGTGATGCATCATGGGGGCATTTAATGAGGCGTTGTGTGTTTGTGGTGCTGAAGGTCTCAGACTTCACACGGCGTGAATTCAGGACACAGAACAACAAGCGCCTCTGAATGATGTGCATGAAAACCAGGGAGCACGGAGAAGATGACAAATCAGGAAGTTTCCTTTTGAACCCAACACGAGCAGCGAGCTGAGCTTTCACAGTTCTCCTGGTCGACCCACTTGGCAGCGTCAGAACTTCGCCTGCTGCAAATGAGACGACCAACTGAGAACCACAGACAGGAAGTTTCCAGTTTGTCTGTGAAAGATGCAGATTCTTGATTTCTTTGTGATGAAGCTCACATTACAGGAGGAGGAACAGAGGTTTGTTTCTGAAGTAAATGATCTGAAATTAAAAATCTGTGGTGGACGCGGGCCGATCAGGATTTAGACGCAGTTGTTGTTGTTGTTTGTTTCTTGTTTGAAGAACATTGACGTTGTAATAATTCACTTCTTTTGTGTATAAATGAATAAATAGAAATGCAGGCAATTCGTCCAAGAAGCCGAACGAGCCGGAGCCACTGAAGAATACGATGTTTGTTCAACACTTGAATCAAACACAAGAGAAACTCGTGTTCCTGCTGGAGAGTAGGATTCAATACCGTCTTTAAAACCCTGAAGGAAAATAAAACGTATTGAAGAGGACGGAGGAGGAATGAAGGATTCAACTGCTCATGTGCACATTAACCTGTAGTTTCTGTAATGGAGTCTAATTATGAAATCTCTTATTTACTTGTAAATAATTATAAATAAATCCTTCTTGTAATTTACATTCAGGTTGTTTCGTTATTTGTCGTTGTCACAGTGAACAGATCAACAGTGACCTCAGTCACAGCAGGAACTCACCGGTTTCACCAGGGTGATGAAGACGACCCCCTCCTCCTCCTCTTCCTGCTCCCAACGACCTCTCAGTGATGTGGTGACATGATGCTCCCATAATGCTTTGCACCGACCTCCTGCACAAGCGTCGCCCGTCAGGAGCTGTGGACTCAGGACAGAGTCAGACAGTAACAGTAAATATACCCTGCAGCTAAAAAACTTCATTTACAGTTTTATTTCATTCATTTAGGAGTGAAAGTACAAAAAATATTTCAGATTTGAAACTTTACTATTTTCACTCAACTCAAAATCCATTAAATCATAACTAGCTGAAAAATATAGAGAATCGAGACGTGATACGATCAAATCTGAAGACGCTTGTCTTCATTTCTTTTGGAATCGTACAAAGAACCAAAACAAACAGAGCGGAGGTGAAAGAATAAGTGTAAGAAAAGAATCCTCCTGAATAAGTGGAACCAACTGCAGATGTAAATAAAGACAGTTTTTGTTTATTGACGCATAAAACATCCTTCAAACAATAAACTCATTTCGAGGTTAAAGTCTCTGTACAACGCTTACTGAGCAGTTTATTTATATAGAAAACGTACGAGGGGCCGAGTTTAAAATCACACAGCTCCTTCAAATTTAATGGCAGGTACTCTGGAAAAAATTACAGCATTCCATCAACAAATATTTTCAAGCAATAAATATGCATTTATAAATAGTGTAAATTTACATCAAAATAAAAAAAAACACAAATGAAAGTTCACTCTTTTCTCTGTGTGCAACCCTTTGTATCTGTGACTTGGCTGTTTGTCTACGTGTGATTTCCTCTCGCACCCAGAAGTAACCAAGCGCTCAGCGAGACGAAAGTTCAACTGATTCAAAAACAGAAAAGAAAAGTGGAGGAAATGTTGTAAAGAAATGTGTCACTCAACTTTTCACATTACAAAAGAGTTTTTAAATGTTTTCCTGACTGGGGGGGGGGGTCGGACATAGAGAAACACCCGCTATGCTAATGACTCGTCTGATGAGGGGGGGGGGGGGGCTGAGCTCTGGTGTCAAACCCACAAACAGAATTACAAAACTGGAAAAAGAAAATGATCATGTCAGTAGTCTTTGTGTTGAAACTTAATATGTACAAAACTTTATTTCATCATTTTTCCTCTGGTGTGTGTGTGTGTGTGTGTGTGTGTGTGTGTGTGTTTTCTAATGAAGTCCAGCAGTAGAACAGTCTGGTCATGATGACAGAAGGAGCTGCTGTCCCCCTCCAGGCCACCGGGGGGAGACACACACCCCTCTGGGCAGGTTGCATAGACACACAGCTTTCACGCAGCTGCCTTATGGGATAGCTACAGAGCGCAGTTGGAGGACTGCCGGCTTAACTTCCTGAATATCAGAGACAAAGAAAAGTTTCCGGAGATGGTTCCGGTAATAGTCCGATGTGGCTCCTCCTCTTAGCATCAAGAGGAAGAAGGGAGGGGACTCGCCTGCGGAGAGAAGAACAAACTGGGTGTAAATTAAGACGACAGCCACACGTGAGGCCAACATATCGTGGACAGGAACGCTGCCATCTTGAGCCAATGACGTCATTTGGAGTCGCGATGGATAAAAACACTTGAACTTGAAACGTTTTAATTAATGTGCAGTTTGATGAGTTTGGTCCATGTCCCGTCTGACAACACGGATGATCAGGCAGCAATTCAACCTTTTCATTCATCTGTTCATTCTTTTCTTAAAAACCTGTTTCCCACAAAGATCTCAACAAGGTCTCCTCGTGTGTTGTCCACACACCGGAGACACTCACTTTACTTTTGTCATGAGAGAATCAGAGAAACTGGAGAATAAGATTTAGAAGCTCAAACGATCAAATCAATTATCGGTTGAATTGAAAGCTGGAGCGTCATGTCGTCCTCCTTCATCCGGTCCTTGATTCAAACTGAGCTCTGGGGTCTGACTCGTGCTTCGGGTCGTTTTTTGCGTCGGACACTTACGAGTGTGAACTGGTCGTAAACCTGCATGAGGTCCTCGTTCTTGTACTGCTCCAGCACCACGAAGTTGTCCAGGTTAGAGCTCCCCCTGCGGGCGCAGTCCTGGCAGTGCACCACATATGTTTTCCTACTGTTGCTCTCGCTGGTGACGAACAGGAGGTCGAACACCTCCACCTGAGCGCCGGAGAGACAGAAGAGTTAAAACAGGACGACGAGCCGCAGCAGCAGAGTGAAGGTTGAGAGAACGTTCGGTCGATACCTCGCAGATGCTGCAGTAGTGCGCCGGCTCGTTCGCCGTCCTCCCGTGCCACACCAGCTCCTTCCCAGCAGCCAATAGCAGTTCCCGCTGCATCTGACACTGCTTCAGAGTCCGCAACAAACAATACCTGACGCAGAGAAACACAAAACATGAGCGAGTCCACAGCAGCAACACAAAAACCAACACAGGAGTCATGACGGAGGTTTGTTCTCACTTGATCATCTCAAACAGCCTGTGGTCGGACACTTTGATGTTCCTGGCCATGTTCCAGGAGAGGTGGATCATGGGAACGATGGATTTGACGCTCTGCAGTTTGTTCCACTCGTAACGCTCCACTGCCAGTTTGTACTGGTGAGCTGAGGGGAAACCAGAGAAACTCTTTTATCCTTCGTGTTGAGGAGGCCGACAGTTTGTTAACCAGTCTGTGAGAAGGTTTTAAAGTGATGATGAAGCAGATCACAGCCGTTTCATTGATTGAAGATTTTTTTTTAAATGCTTCAGCTCTTAATGAACCTCTCAGGTTCCAGAGTTTTAATTCAGCGCCTCAGGTCTGATAATACAGGTCACAAACATGAGTCTCGTGTTTTAAAGCTACTTTCCATATTCATCAGTATTTTAATCCCAACATGAAACCAGACCAAACCTTCTGGAGAACCTTTTAAAAATCTTATCTCTTAAACTGCGATTGTAAGATGTCAGATCCATGGGTTCACGTTATCTCAGCACCAAGCACCCCCCCCCTTCATGTCCAACTCTTCTGTCTCACCTGTGAGGGGTCCGATGTTCCACGCGATGTTGTTGCACCAGCCGATGGCCTGAACCCAGTGGACGGTGCCTGTGTTGAGCCACACCAGGTCTCCTGGACGCTGGATGAAGCGATAAACAGGCACGTTGGACTCGTACAGGTCCTCCAGGTTTGGCCACCAGGAACCCATCAGGAAGTTGATGTTGTTCCTGTAAAAAGGAGACGCAGGTTTCAGTATCTCCTCCGAAGTTCAGCTGAGAAACTCAAGTAATCGGTGACGTACTTTTCACAGAAGTCGTTGATGACGCCCCAGTAAGGTTCAGGTACAGCGAACCACTCACAGTCACCAGGACCGATGTTGATGTTGACCGAGCAGAAGTTGTTGTTCTCTTGATGACCTGCAGAGACGAGACTTTACTAACAGAGTAAGAAAAAAGCGACAGCAGTGGTAGTTTGCCGTGTGTTTGTGTTACCTGGCGTCCGGCTCCCTGGCACCTTCATGTAGAGCTGCACGGTGTTCATGCCCAGGATGGTGTGTCCGACGTGGCTGAGCAGGTTCCCGGCCGACACCACCCGGGAGAAGGCCGGAAGCTTGGCCAGCTCCTGAAGCTGCTGTTTCCACCTGGGACAGTTGACGTGTGAGTTACGTTCAAAAACAACATTTAAAAAGACGTGTTCGCTCCGCAGCTGATACTTTCACTCACTTCTTATCGTCCGAGAGGTCGATGTTGGTGCCAAACTTCAGGTGTTTGAACTGACCTTTCCGCCGCCGCAGTGCACTGACGAATCATGAGAGAACGATGAAGTCAGTGCGAGAAAAAAATAATAAAATCTGAAAAACTCGCATCTAATGAGAAAAGAAATGTCACCTGTCTGAGGAACCTGCCTCTGCCTCCATCTCCTTCTTCTTCTCGTTCTCCTCCTAAAACAAAAATCACAATGTTTTAATAGAGCTCCGGCTGCACATGAGCGTCTGTGGTGTGAGCGTCCGTTTCGCACTGACCCGCAGAGACTCCTGGAAAGACGAGGCCTGGTACTGGGCGTATTTGATGATGGTGGTGTGCGAGCGGCTGCTCTCGCAGCGCCACATCTTCCTGCTGCCGCTGGGGTCCCAGTTCTCATCGGTGGGCTGAGCTAACTGGGTCCGCACCTCCACCAGATGGTCTGGGTTGGCCTCCACCAGAGTCTTGGTGGAGAACAGGCCCAAGTCTGCAAGTGAGTGAGTAGTATTTGAATAAACCTGTTTCATTTTCATACGTAACAAACCAAAGTGTTTCTTCACAGAACTGAAACTGTGACTGAAGAAATAAAACTTCCTAAACAGTCAAAGCAACAAGTGACCAGTCTCTCAGGAGACGTAACAGGAGCACAGGGTCGCTGTCATAGAAGAGCACACGAGTTCTACAGCAAACACGTGCAGTAACGTTTTCCACTTGCAGGTGGTGCTGTTGTCATACATGTCAAACTCATTCACAGAACACACACAAGCACAGAGACACGCCCACAGAGCCACGTGAGGAGAGTAACATCCTGCTGCTGTCGTGACAGAAACTCAAAAACTAAACTAGAACAATAAAAATGAAATGTCTGTGACGCACTTCAGCAGAGTGGAGTGTGTGTGTGTGTGTGTGTGTGTGTGTGTGTGTGTGTGTGTGTGTGTGTGTCTCACCCAGTTTGAGAGCTCCGGCCAGGCCTCTGATGACGGTGACTGGGTTAGAGGAGTTGGTGCAAAACTGATGGAGCGGCGGGAAGAAAGCGTCCCTCTTGTTTTCCAGCTGCAAGTCAGAGAGGAGACACAGGATTGGTCAGGGAACTAAGACCGACTCCAGACTCAGTGGGAGAATCCACTCCCTCCTCCTTCAGATCACTTTGCTGTACGTACATAAATACTGGGCGTCGGAGGGTTGAGTTTGTCCTTTGGCAGCGGAGGAGATGGCGGGCGAGGGGGTCGCGGCGGGGGACACTTGTCCAGGAGGACGCTGCTCGTCGACAGGCCGTTCTTCCCCAGGTACCTGCAGCGTGAGCGGAGGAGAAACTCACTCAGGTAAAAATCGGAGAGAAACAGCTCCAAGGGCAGAACGAGATTCTTTACAGAAACAAGCACGTGATATAAATGACTTTTCAGACAGAACTTGGAGACAAACGTTAGTCGTGAATCTGACAGGAACATTTAGAGCCACTCAAAGGCTTCGTCGTGGAACAAGTGCTTCAGGAACATAACGCTCCACCTACAATGCTCTGATCGGAGTTTCTGCAGGTTCATTAACTTTCACTGATTGAATGAAAGAGATCAATGGGAACCAGGAGGGAAACCTTGAATTATTTATCTTCCTCACTATGTGCAACAATGATTCCTAATATCTTCATTAATAGAGAAATGGACCCAGACAAGCAGGAGATTGATGATAGATGCATGAATGGACAAGACTTTCTTCCAAACCTGCAGATGGAGGGAGGAGACGCTTGTTTCTAGTTCATGTCTGCAGCCTCTTCAAACCAGACAGCTGATGTCTTTACTGATTGTGACCAATGAATGAGCAGGAGAACGTTGATCAACACGTCTTATTCAAACCAGAACTCCAACTGAAACTACATTTTATATTTTGGGAAGTTTGGCGTTTGGAGTAAAATCCATCATGTGACCGTTTCATGACTCGGCTGCATGTAACTGTGTTCTGTGAAATATGAAGTGAAAGTAAAAGCCAACGATACAGATTTGAATCAGGGAGAAAGAAAGATGGCGACAGGAGCCGCAGGAGTGAAAATCCAAGAAGATTCAAACACAAAGAGATGAACTGATCAAATGAATCATTAGCTCGGGTCTCGTGAAAAGTATTTTCATTAGTGATGCATTTATCCAAACGAGAAGATGAAGATGATGAAGATGATGAAGAATACCACCAGCCCTGAGCACACGGTCACACTGCCATGACATTTTCCAGCTGAACTAAAGAAGCAGCACATTATTCACTTCTACTCGTGATTTCACATCTGAATGTTTCTGCTGCTTCGTAACAACCACGGACTGAACACACGCCTGCGTCCCTTCACTCTCAGTAACACAGCTTCTGATTGGTTGTTCGCTGGAGTCGGTTTATATTTAAGTCACAACCGCAGAAACTACAGGCGACTTTTTTTAAATGATTTTAAATAAAGAAAAGAAAAACACTCAATCTCAAAAGATGTTCCAGTTTCACAGCATTCACCACCTCACACGTTCACACAATCACACACACACACACACTCACAGAGTCACACACACACCTTACCTGCAGGCTTTGAGGACTTCACTGGAGCTGGGGTAGATGGAGAACGAGGACCAGGGTGCCAGACCAGCGGGGGCGCTGTGTTTATGAGCTCCTCCAGGAGGCTCCACCTTCATGGGGCTCTGGGAGTCGTCCAGCCCCTTCCCATTGAGCGTGGGCCCCTGGCTGTTAGTGGCAGATGGGCTGTTAAGGCAGGAGAGGCTGTTGGTGGCGTGAGCGTCTGCAGAGCGAGGAGAGGGTGTAGCAGTGGCTGACGGTGGCGAGGACGCCGCCGATGGCTCCGATGGCTTCTTGGCGGCACCGTGGAGACCCGGGTGGACGTTGTTGATTTTCTCTGAGGAAGGCCCTCCGTGGTTACTGTAGTTATTGTTGTCGTCATTACTGGTAGTATTGGCTTTTCCCTTTAGCAAGGCTGAGAGCTGAGGATTGTCTGAACTGAGCACGCCGGGGGCAGGAGAGCCAGGCTGAGACGGGCCGGTGGAGCTGTCCGTCACCCGCGGCTGGACGTGATTAGTCAATCCCTGCGCGGGGGCGGTGCTGGGACTAAGGGGAGTCCCTGCAGAATGCCTGACGGCGGCCTCCGGACCTGATGGCAAAGTAGCAACGGAGCTGCTGCTGCCGTTGCTGCCCCCTGAAGGCGTGGTGTCTTTGGTGTGGACCCCTGAGGTAGTAGCGGAGTGGGGAGGCGAGGAAAAGTGGTTGGGTGTGGTCTGGGGGGAGGTGGGGGACAACGATGAGGCTGAGGAGGAGGCAGTGCAGAGCCCAGAGGAATGTCCAACCTGATTCAGAATGCCAGAGGAAGAGAACGAGGTCTGAGGGGAGGAGGAGGAAGAGAAAGGGGGTTCTCCATTTGGACCCGCCGAATGAGAACCTGGACCTTTTTGAAGCCCCTGATCAGAGAAGGTGACACATGAAATTATTCATATTATACAGAAAACATACAGACGACACGTCAGCATAAAAACTCAAAGGACCACGCGGGTACCTGAGTGGTAGTGTTGCGCTGCTGGCTCCTCCATGTCTCGTCTGCATGACTGGGACTACTGGTAGTGCTGCTGGTGCTGGGGTGACTGGCGGCTGTGCAGTTGTGAGGTAGAGAGTTCTGCTGCGGGTAAGGCACGTTTCCGTTGCTCGCGCCGCCACCTCCCAGGCCCAGGGTGTGATTTTTGTCCAGGTGTCCCAGCGGCCCCGCCGACGGACTCGAAGAACAGGATCCGTTGGCTGTGGGCTGGGTGGAACCCGGGGGCCGGGGGGCGGTGTGATTGAGAGGGGAGGCGCGGGGGAGGTCTGCATGGTGGTGAGAGGGCTCAGCCGACGGACCGTTGGGGAGGCTGAGCCTCGGCTGGACACCCGCTGCCGCCTGCTGCCTCATCTGAGAGAGAGAGAGAGAGAGAGAGAGAGAGATTCAGGTCACACGGTAAGAATCAAACTCTGCACTCACTGTGGTTCTGCACCGTCAGTGCTGCGAGTGTTTACCTGCTGCTGCTGGTGTTGCTGCATGAGAGAGAACTGGTTCTCCAGCTGTTCCAGCATCTGCACCTGGGGGGGCTTGAGGTTCGCTCGGTTGGTCCGCAGGTGATCCAGGAGCTGCAGGTTTCACAAGAATCATGATTCTCATTAAAAGGCTGAATGGAGCTGGTTTGTTGTCATTTGATGTTAAGTTCTCCGGTCTACATAAACAGGGTTTTTGTATTTTTACATGTATCTTTCAATTGTTATTACTGGTATCGTGGTTAAAGCTAAATAAAAAGTTTAGCGATGAGGAAGTGTTGTGTAAGGGAAAACCAAAACATGGAGAATACCATTAAAAGAGGCCTCTGCACATGGAAACAATCATTTGAATCTCAAAACAAATATGATGATTTATTATGAATTCTGTTCTTTCATTAATTGTTTTGGCTCAAAAAACACTTTACGAATGTAAAAACACAGATAAGGATTCATCACATGTCCCCAAGAATTAATCTAAAAGAAATCTGTGCTTTAATCAATAATCCATCAGGAACAAATTGGGCTCCTGACATCAGAGAGACCTCGGGCTGACCCAGTATCTTCAGTAGGGAACTAATTAATCCGATGACATTTTATCTTGTCATTCAGATGAAAATGAATTTCTGAGGAGGGTCACGTTACAGTGTGTTTCCAAAGAAGCCTGGTTCTGCATTTTAATGTAGGAGTAGATGAAAATCCAGCTTTGGGGCAAAACCAGAGAATGAAAACGGATCCGACTCCTTCAGGAAAGTGTCTGTGAGGAGCTAATACCATCAGATCATGAACATCAAACAGACTTGAGTCATTTCCTCACCTGAAGCTTCTGTGGCGTCAGGTACCAGCTGGGGATCTGCTGTTGATTGGTGCTGTTTGTCCACGAGTCGGCGACACTCTGGAGGTGAGACAGAAAGAACAGGTCTGAGCCAGCGCTCATCTTTGTATCCTCCAGTGGAGTCATAGTGTTAATGTTCTCGGCTGTACCTTCGCTGGGCTGGCAGTGCGTTTCCTCTTGGCAGGACTGGCCTGTGGGTCTGTGTGATTACTGGCCGACTGGCCTCCCTCCCCCTTGCAGGCCTAAAAACCCAGCACAGAGAAACAGTTTGTGACGACACGCTGAGCCGACCATCACCAGCAAAGCTTCAAGTAATTCACACAAACACTAAACGGGCCCTGATGAAATGACTCAAAGGGAAAAAAAACCAAAACAGACAGACCCAAACTTTTCTGCAAAAAACAAAAACACTAAGATTCAATACATTGACATGCAAAACTATCTGAGCATTTAAATATCACATGGAAATACTATTAAAACACATTTTAGTCAAACTGGTGGGGGGTGATGGAGGTAATTAAGGTCATAATCAGAGTATTCATGCTGCGTTTAAGATGAGAGACAACGGATAATCAGGGTTTCTTGGACGTGCAGACAAATATATTCTGTTTCCACTTCATGTGTCTGTGTTTCCAGATAAAGACTCTGAACTGATCACACCTCCAGTAAAACAACTGCTTTTTAAATCTGACTGTTTGGTGATCGGCTCGAGCAGACGTCACTGATGGAAATGATTCATCAGGAGGATGATGTCATTAGAATACCCAGAACTGCATGAGACGTGAAAAATACCACCAAATAAAAGTGACGTGTTGATGGGGGTGAGGGTGGGTGAGGGGTGTCAGCCTTCAGACTGGACGTGCACGTCTGAGATTTGTCTCATTTTCAAAAAGGGATTTGACAAAAAAACAAACAAAAAAAACAATTGGACAAAAGAAAACTTGAAATACACGTGTCGAATACACGGAAACACAGAAATACATGCTTAATGTGACGCAGCCATTAAGCATCGTCAGCCTCGCAGGTTGCCAAGTACGTCGCATTGACTCTTTAAAGTTATGGGACGTAATGAGGAGCTCTGCAGCATCACTTAATTATCTGAGGACGCATCTTGTTGGATCAACACTACGAAGGTCAACTATGCTCCAGTAATAGATTACAGCAATGTACTGTCGGGCCTCGCTCCAATTCCCTCAGACGGTTTCCTCTTTTGAGTTTCAGGTTTTTTTTCCTGATAAAGATAAAACGCCTGAAAGCGTCGGAGCGAGGTTTTAACAGCTCTTATAGATTTATTGTTCAAAAAGTTTCCAAGAGGCCGGAGACTCTTGCATAAGCTGGATCTCACCTGCTGTGCCTGTGCAGTGTTCAAGGCCCCCTGCCTGGACGTGAGCTCAGCAGGAATGGGTAGGCTCCATGCCTCCTCAATACTAGGAAGCATTTTACTCTTATTCTGCAGACTACCTGGCTGTAGGTTACACAACTGAGCCTAGGAGAAATTGTGTAAGACACAAACTTTAGTGCTGAACTTTGGTTGAACAGGAAAGTCACTACAAAACTGCGGTGGCGTTTTAGGCAACTGTATACAGAATAAAACAGAAATGTAAAATGCAATGAAAGTATGCTTTGCAATTACCAGTGAGAGAAATGTGTTTCAAGACATCAATATGAATCATTATTCATATCTCGGTGGTCAGAAATCAAAATGACAAAAGCACAATCTGCATTTAAACAGCCGATTGCTTTGGCAATGCTTGGCAATAAAACACAGCACTTCAAATACTACACAACATCTAACACACAGGGCAGGGTGTTGGGTACTAACTCGTGTGGACGTCGGCCCTACCTGCAGCAGTTTGATGCGTTGTGTGAGTGCGGCCGTGTTGAGGCAGGCCCTGCTGCGGGTGGCGTTCATGTAGCACTTGATAGCGTCGTGCGGCTGGCCGCAGGATTCATAGAGCGTGCCCAGGTCCATCCAGGCAGCGGCGTGGCTGTGGTCCAGTTGCACAGCACAGATGTAGGCCTGCAGTGCATCCATAGGCTGGTTCTGCTGCTGGTACAGCACCCTGCAGCAGAGGCACGGAGGTGGGGGGGGGGGTGATTTTCTTGCCATTCACCAGGATTCATATATTTCTGAGCTATTCCAAATCTCAGGCTCCCGGAGGACATGACCCACCCTTCATACATCTATTTATATCCTTCCTCGCCCTCCTACTGCTCCGTTATCTCCCCTCTCCTCGTGTGCTCTGTCGCACTGCAGCTGCTGTATCTCCGAGAGGTTTCCTGAGAGCCTCCGAGGCCATAACACTAAACACCCTTGGACAGATGAGCTGTTTTTAAACCAGCTATTTCTCCCTCCCTCAGACTTTTACAGATGTTAACCTCTGTCTGCCTGTCACCTCTATCAGGCCTCTCACGTTAACAACACACTACAAGCTCTGCTCTTACCCTATGGAGCACCAGGTGTCAGCACTGGCCTCAGACTTGTCAATGGACTGGCGGTAAGAGATGAAGGCATCCTGCACCTTCCCAATACTGGAGTAGCACCTGAGAAGACAGAGGGGAAAATATCAGCTGTCAAGTAAAGACGCAAAGAGAAAATAAAACTTTATTGCACAGCAACTGTCTTGAATATTTGCATCCTGAGTCCCTCCAGAAAATGTTTCAGGGAAATGTCAGGTCTGAAAACGGCTTTAACCAGGCTGAGCTATTAAAAACGTCTGATGTCAGTTTTGATCTCAGAACAGTAGAAATCTGGAAAGTAGATTTTATATGTGTATGAATGAATGAATGTTCAGAAGCAGCTTGGTGTATAAGGGTGATATCACAACACTAACCCACTAACAAACACAATTCTACTGCTCAGGATGTAGCCGAGCCTCGCTCACACCTAGAGGGACACCATGGAGCTCTGGGGTGAGTTGGGGGGTGTATATCTATCTGCTCCAGTGCCTGTGAGCATCAGTCTGCTGATTAGCTCCCAGGAGAAACCGGAGTATTTGGTGTGAATCACGTGCCTCCACTTGGTCTGTAGAGCATTTATCCCCCTCGAGTTCATTCAAGCAACAAAAATCTCATGTAGCCAAGATTACTATCATAGCACACTGGCAGATGGCGTCTAAGTTAAACAAACAGTCTAACCAGGACTCACACGAGTGTCCGGTTGGTGTCTAGCAGTGTAACACACACACTCGCCACCTCGTTCATCTTACCTGCCGAGGAAGTACCAGGACTGGCCAGAGTTTGGGTCGGCTTCTAAAGACTTCTGCAGACACTGGATGGCATAGCTGTCCTTGGTGCCTTTGTCCCCGAGCTGCTCCACCGTGTGATGCATCCAGCCTGGAGGAGCAGAGCCGAGCGGTCAGGGATCAACTCAAACATCTGCAACTAAACCAGCTGCTCCTGAAAGAAGCCGTCACTGCAGCGCGGAGGTGAATCGCACAAAACAAAGAGTCGAGGACCCGAATCCTCCAATCAGAAGACAGGACGACTGTCTCGTGTGCAAATGGACGAGACTCAAACAAATGGCTTGTCCTCTCAAAGCTGTTTAATGAAGGAGGAAGGAATACGAGAGGCAGACAAAGAGGGGGGAGGGGGTATTCACAGACACACACAGTTTACAACAAATCACAGGCGACCTCCGCACTTCTCCTGTACACCTGTGGCAAACTCCACAGGTCACCATGACAACCCCAGCGGGTTAGACTGGGAATGGTTTTACAACTGGGTGAGTGGGGGGGGGGGGGGGGGGGGGTCGTCTGCACTGCGGAGAGCTAGAAAATGGAAAATCTCTCTCTCCCTACAATCTTTGTCATCTCAGAGTCGTGACAATAAAGATGCAAAGTTTTAAAAAATAGTTTTTGATAAAATGTCATATTCTCGTTAAAAAAGCTTATAAAAAAAAACAAACAAATGCAGATTGATTGAACCTGAGTGACACATTCAATCCTAGAAACAAGGTTTATAATATACTTAAAGAAATATCATCACCAAGACAACAAAGAACAGGAACAAGCCTAAGAAACTTCTCCGTCACTGCACAACCGTCACATAACTTTATCTGCAGCGTCTGACCTCGGCTGAGCAGCTCACACATTCAGTGTCAGATTCTATTTTCTGAAAATGAAATTATAAAACTCGTTAATCTGACACTTGCTCTTACATTAACCCATGATGGGTATTACAGATACGATGGACTAACTATCAGATGAGCCCGGGCCATCATCATCATCATCATCATCATCATCATCATCACACTGCTTCATATTTGCAAAACATCACAGTAAAACTGAATCAACTTGTGTGTGAGTAAAAATTTAAAACTTTTAAATTCTCTCCAATCCAGTGTGACATCACAATGTTTCTGTGACTAATCAACTCTGATCCTCACAAGTACACCCACGCAACATCATTTGGAATTTGTGTGCACGTGCCCGCACAAACCCCGTGTGGGGGGAAGGGAACGAGAGGAACACAATGCTCTTCTGCTTGAACACACACGCGCACGCACACACACACACACGAAAGTTGCTCGACGCTGATTTTCGTGACGTGGGAATAAACTTCACTGAATGAAGTGCACACAGCACGATGCAAACACAATCACCAGCAGTACGACAGTAGTTTGCGTGATCGTCTCACTGCCGCACAAAGTACTAAATGAACAGAGGTGCCAGAATGCCGAGGTTGTGAACTGTGAGCATGAAGACAATGAGCAGGAGACACTCACCAAGTTGTTGCAGTGTGGTCGCCTTCACCTGCGCAGGAAGATTTTCCGTCTGCAACAGACTTTCATACGCTTCTTTCGCCGCTCTATATTTCTTCTGCAACACAGAATGACAGGAGGAGGTAAACCGCAAAGAAGGAGGGAGAGACGGAGAAGAGACGTTGTTCAAGCCAGACAGGACGGTCCAGTGTGTTTTATGGTTCTAACCGGACAGACACAAAGAGTCTTAAGACCTCCTCACACTCGTAATGACCAGCCAGACGAGCACACACACGGGGGAGGGTCAGCGTGGAAGAGGACAGGCCAGACTCAACACGTCTGGCAGCTTTAAGTGTTTCTGCTGCACTCCTCTGTCTGTGTGTGTCTGTGTGTGTGTGTGTGTCTGTGTGTGTGTGTGTGTGTGTGTGTGTGTGTGTGTGTGTCCACTGCAGCAAACACTGTTTTTTGGGGAAACCTGAGCTGCCTGGTCTAAGGTGAGCCCACTGTTTGTTTTAACTTGGCGACCTTATTGACCTCCAGTCTGAAATAGTACGTAAGGTGTGTCCTTGTGAGTGTGTGTGTCCTTGTGAGTGTGTGTGTCCTTGTGAGTGTGTGTGTGAGTGTGTGTGAGTGCAGACTTGGGCAGTAATCAGATAAAATTACTTTTCAAATGAGGTGAATCTTACAATAAAACGCCTCACTTCAATCCTCTCACTAACTGATTTTGTCGACACACCTGTCAGAGCGGTGCGTGCTGCAGTAACTCACTTCTCTGTGCACAGCTAGCGTCGGCTGCTAGCTCACAGTGGTGAATTATCCATCTCCAGTCTGTGTGAGGCGTAGTGTTCACTTTTGGTTTTAGAGGAAAATGTGCATTTGTTTAAGTCAAATTTTAGTTTATTCGATTTTTGTGGGACATCTGTAAACTGTAGTTAGAGAAATATCCTGGGCAGCATTTCTACAATGCACACACACTGCTCACACATAATTCGCTAACACACACTGTTAACGATTTCTTATCAGCTCAAGTCTTCTCACCACCCCCATCAAACACACACACAGAGACAGTCTGGCATTGGACTTCCTGTCTACACACAATAAAGACACCTCGGGTTACGCGCTGACACTTGGGACATATAAATGACAGAGGGTCTGAGTGGTTCCTTCCTGTTACGACTAATGATTGTCATGAAGCCGAAGCAGAGCCAGACAACAACCACTGACAACACGGATCATCTGTTTGACTCAGCTTAAGATTCACAGCAGAAGAAGAAGAAGAAGAAGAAGAAATTATCCGACGGCCGTGTTTTATCTTCACACTACAGTTTTGAGTTGAATGACGACTTTGCTTTCTCACATGCGGCCCCTCAGTCATAGTGTGCGAGAGCAGGGCTCCAGCACTCCGAGTCAAAATGACCCTGAAGCCGAGTTTAAGGTAAAATAGTTGAACTAAGTTGCATTAAGAGAAACCTTCACATTTAATAAGAAAAGACGGCTGCTTACCTGGATCTCATACAAGTGAGCAATGTGAAACTGAACTGTGGAGAAAAGAGCAGAGGAAAGAAGAATTTGTTTTTTTCTTGTCGTAATAAAATCAGTGATATTACAGATTCATTCAGATGAAGACTGCGAACAGTATGGAGGACAGATGGGAGGGGGACATTTTCCCCTGCGTGTACAAGTAATCTGAAATCACAGTGTGTACGTGCTCGCTCTCTCTCTCTCTCTCTCTCCCTCGCTCTCCTTCTGCTGTCTCCTAGGCAACCCCAGTCTTGGGCAGAGTCAGCAGGGAAATGGAAGCAGAGAGGAAAAATTACTCTGTAGAAATATTCCTGTGCCCTTTCAATATGTGCTTTCTGCCGCTGCATCAAATCTAATGTCGCGTCGTGCGGCGCCACACGGCTGGTTACTTTCCATGTGGCCCTGTGGTCGTTACAGCGGGACGACTTACTTTCAGCTTTGGACAAAGTGCAGAGATCGGAGTCGATCAACGCCAGCTGAAAATGCTGCAGAGAAGAGGAGAAGAACTTCATTAGAAAGGGAAATACATTAAAAAAAACATGCACAAGTGAGAATTATCAGGTTAAAGATACAAACAGTGATTTATAGGATGAATATATTTAATTCCTCTGGGTAATGACGGGTCTCAGATGATAAAGTAAGAAATTACTCAAAAGTCTTGATGCTTCTAAAAAAAACTGTGAAAGCAGAAATCCGCTTTGTACTAAAAAAGCCTGGACAGAGCCACAGCACGCCGTGAGTGAACCCTGGTGACCGTAACTTGAGAGACACATTGATAGCTGAGGGGAGGGGGGGGGGTGTTGAACCATAGATATAGTCTCACTCAACTTGCTCCAGCCTCCCCTCCTTCCTGCTGTCCAACCAGAGGACAAAGGCACTGAAATGAGACGCTGACAACTGGTTTTATTAACAGTGTCCCGTCCTGTCACATGAACTTCAGACTGGGCTGCAGAGTAAGGCAGATGTGTACATGGCTGCCAAGGCGTGGCACATAACCAACTTCATCGATATCTCCAGAAACCCAACTGACCAGCCCGTGAAGACGTCACACAGCAGCACAGACGCCTCTCTGGGGTTCCTCCTCCACCCTCAGGGCTCCCATACAACTCAACTTCCCTCATGTGTAAGCAACCCTTACTTTGACCCTACGCTTGATTGAATGCAGGCGTGCTGTCGTGCATATCACACATCAGCACATGGAGGCTGCCTGAGCTGAGTGAAAACAGTTAAACTCAAGGTGTCGGATCCTGTAAATGTGTTAAGGGAGCACTCATGCACCATAAGCAGCTTCAGGGCTCCCAGCTGTGAAGCTGCACCGTGACCTGACCGCGCTCTGGTTTGGGTTTTTTAAAATAAAATAAAAAATAAAAAAGGCTCCACCGCTGCTTTTTATTAGGGTCAGTAAAACATCCTGGACCTTCTGAAACCAGGAACTGCCCACGTGAGATCTACACACAGTGAGGGAACAGACTGTGCTGCCGGTGCTGCCGTACTCCACCAGTCAACTGGAGTGGATTTTTTTTTTTCCCAGAGGGAAAACGCTGTAACCTTAAAGGCAAACACCAGATAACTGCAATCTAGGGCAGCGGCAGCCACACACACACATTCAGTCAGATAAAAATCAAGAACCGTCCAGCTGGAGCTTTCTCAGCTTCACCCAAGGCCAGTGGGAGCGTCACACACTTGCACGTGCACACACACACACAGGACCCTTTTTTAGAATAAAGTCCCTCCTAGGCAGAGCTATGTCACAGAACACACACACAGAATAGCGTTACCTATATCGCTGGCAGATCACACTCCTGTTGGAACACTGCTGCATCCTCCTGTAGATCTCTCCCTCGGTCTCCTCTATCCTTCCCTCTTTCACACTTGCTCTAGCAGCAGGCAGATAATGCAGCAGGATTGTCAGCTTGGCATTCCACCTCCCTTCCCATGTCTCGCCTCTCTCTCTCTCTCCCTCTCTGCTATCTTTCTTACTCTCTCTCCACACTGCTCCCCCTCTTCTATCCTGGTGTCACTGATTACTATTCAGCAGACGGCTGCAGTGGAGAGTGCAGAGAGATGACACACAATACCTCAAAGCTGGAACAGGCAGGCTCAGACACCCCCCCTCCCCTCCCCACCTTCGTTCTATCTCACCTCCTTCCTCGGCTCAAAGCTCCTCTCTATGGCTACAGACAGTCGGCTTATCACCTTCCTGATGCACACTGCATAAATATGAAGGCTCTGATCTAATTTCTCCTCCTCTCATTGGCTAAATTTGCAGCCAATGGTTGGATTAAGTTATCCTGAGTATCGTGTTTACAGTCCCACAGGTGTAAATAGATAAAAATCAGATGCAGTAATATGATAATTTGTGGCGGCTGATTCCTAATTAGGTTACAGTTTATTCTTAGAATACTTCGTTAGCATCACTTCACAGCTCAGTCTCCGCCTCAACCTTCATAAATGGTTATAAACTGCATTTACATGCAGGTTTTTAAGATGTCAGGGCGAAGTGTAATCATGTCACATTCACGCACACACACACACTCACGATGCAGAATCAGGAGCAGGTTCAAAGTGTTGCTCAAGGAATCTTTGACACACTTTTTGTGGGATCAAACCAGGAAGCACGATCACAAGACGATAATAACCAAGATACAAGCTGCATAGAAAAAAAGTCTAGCTTCTCATCCTCTAGCATTTTATAACAATTTCCTGTTTCCCCTCTCGCGTTTCTCTCTTCTACCTTTATCCAATCTCCTCTCCTGTGAACGTGCACCCACCCCTCCCTGTAGATAAGTGGGGCAGTCGAGTGTGTGTGTGTGTGTGTGTGTGTGTCGGCAATGAGCCAGGACTAAGAGGGAGGGGTGCATCCAAGACTGAGTGAGGACGTGCAGCACGTGCAGCCGACTTCAGCTCAATACTGAACCATCTCTATCATCAACAGACACAGTTGTATATCCAGCTCATCTTCTCACACAGACACACAAACAGACACAAGCCCCGTCCATATAGATCTCTCTAAATAGTAGGGAGAAAAACATTTCCAAAACCAAACCCCCCCCCCAAACAAAGAACATCTAAATAGACAGAACTTGAATTAAGAGAACAAACCATTTTTTACATCAAATTAATAAAGGTTAATGCAGCGAGCTCGGTTAATTGATATTTACCCGTCAGGCTCTAAATACTGTCTCTAGAGAACCTAAATCATTCAGTTTCCAAACATAGCATGTGAGTTTAAATGTAAAATAAAATCCCTCCATAATGAGCTCACTGCGTTAACACCCACAGAACAAACCCTGTGACACAACGTCTGCAGCAGGACAAAGCCCAGGATCAGATAGCAGTCTGTCCCTACAGGGGACCAGGACTCTCAGAACAATGGATCCATAGGCTGCAGTCAGAGAGCTCGTCGTCACTCTCTGGACGTGTGCGGCTCACAGGTGTCAGGAGAGGGTTTAACTCAGAGACGAGACAGACGATCCACCAGCCTTTGTTAGTCTGAGGATGAAGGAGCTACTCTCTTTTTGACGACACATCAGCAGAACAATGCAGAGCGGAAGGAACGTAAAACGATTCTCCTGCGTTACCGTTGTGATCGTTCACTGGACGACCACAAAGTTGATGAATGAATAAAGGAGAATATATCATCAGTCTTTGTCTGCGGGACAATCAGAATAAAAATGTGGTTCTGTGAGTGGAATCCGTTTTATATGAACTGCTTCCAGCTCCTGTTTGACCGAAGCCCAAATAAATAAATAAATAAATACATGTATTAAATCACTATCACAGTATTTAGATTTACCTTTAAGCTCGACTCGTAGTCTGTGTTGACTTTAAACATGAGTCCCAGCCTCAGATGAATCTCTTTCGCTCTGGAGAAGCTGGGGTCAATGTAGAGCACCTCCTGGAACGCCTTGATCGCCCTGGAAAAAAATAAATCAAACAGAGACCCAGTGAGTTCAACACAAATGATCCACCTCGTTACAACAGTGTCGTTCTCTCGCCTCGTTCCACCGCAACAACAATCACTGGTGGTTTCACAAACTCTTATATCAAATGACTCAACACTGATAATATGGTGATAACTCTCTGTATGACTGTGGCCACCTGTGCAATCCAGACAAAAAATATTCAAAACAGAAATTGCAGTTAGGTGGTTTGAGATAAGAGTTTTCTTTGTTGCCATGGTAGAGCATGAAAACACAACAAGCTCATTTTCTTTTGTCAGTTTTATCGAAATATATTAATATCACATTTTATGCGTTGAATCCTGCATCAGATTTATGATCTGACTAACGAGGACACACGAGAGGACGCGACAGATCATCGAGGATCCTCTGGAACAAGTCACACGAGACCTTTGAAATAAAACGTGTAAATGTTGCTTTGTTTGGGGGAAATTCTGGATTTTTGACATCAACCCTCAACTGAGAAGATGATGGATGCCACCAAAGTCTAATTGTGTCGCCACAGTGTCGTGACAGACGTTTTCAGACATGACATGCGGCTAAAACGAGAATTAGCCGCAGAGTTTACCGCAGTTTTCCTTTCACACATGCAGAACACAGCAGTAACAAATCCTCTGCATTATTCAGGCGAGACGTTTAGCCGCCGGGTGCAGCAGTCAGAGACAGGAAGTGACGTATTAACTCCGCTGCACTGATCACGTGATCAGACAGGACAAACTCTCTTGAAACATTGACCAGTGTTTTCCACGTGTTTCACCACGAGACGTTTCCTTTTGGTTTTGTGTTCTTTTTATTTTAGTGTCTGTCACGTGTTTGAACCCCCCCCCCCCCCCCTCACAGGCTGTGTGTTCACACATGTATGTCTGAAAGCAGCTAATGGTACAAACTTGTTTTGTGGCACTGAGGCAAAGAGCAATCCACGTGGTGCTACTGTTAATCAACAATGCAAATCTAATTTATTATGTTGCAATGACAAGTGTTCGGATCATCATAAAAACATGTGGCGGGCCGCCGTGGGAATAGTTTCACAACTGCAGTGAATTATGTGAAAGTGCTGAAATGGTGCTTTTTGTGTTAGCAGTGAATTTTCTACTGTTCGAAAAACAAACTACTCTACGGAGACAAGAGCAGATTACAACAAACACAAGTTTCCAATTGAAGTCACTCACTGTGTAGCTATGACAACAGCATGAAGCGCTTCTTCTGTGCGAGAAGGCAGAGCACTGAGCTCACTACTGACAGCGTGCACACACACACACATCGCACACACACACTGAACCCATTGCCCCCTTTCCCTCCTACTCATCTCCCTCCCTCTTGTATCTGGTCCCTCCCCCCTTTCCTCCCTCGCTGGCAGGATCCACAGTCAGCGCTTGGAGAGCTCAGCTTTTCCACACAACAGGCTGTGACACAGCGTATAACAATGATGGACGACGCTCATCTTTAGAAACGGGCAGGAAGACAACTGCACGTTTCTCTGAATGAGGCAGAAAACACAGTGCGTCTTCTTCATATTGATTCCGTTTGATGTTCTACATCTATTATCGTCTCAGATTTTGTCGATGACCATCGCGCAGACGGGACAGTCGGCCCAGTGTCTCCCTGAGCGAGCACCGCCTCATCCCTGTGAAGTAACGTTCACCATTTGACAGCTCAGCATTGCTCTGGGCTTTGGGCTCAGGGTGACGTAATCCATCCTCGAGAGCCCAACATGACACCCTCCCTTCCCCCACTGTCACATTCCTTCGGGCCGCGGAGATGGGGACACACAAACTTGGCAGAGCAGCGACAGTGGAATCTTTCAGGGACGTGGGTGAAGTAGAGGGGGCAGCGCTCGGCCAATATGAAGAGAAAGGCCACCGCGGTTCACCAGAGGTAAAGAGGCTCTGTAAGGAAGCAGCGTGAACTGCCAGATACACCTGCCACTGCAGGAGCGGACGTCTTCACTGAGCTGAGAGATGATCAGTGAACCTTAAGCTGCAGAACAGAGTTCCAGCTACAATATCCAAACATGCACTTATCAGCTTTCATCCATGTCTAATCTCTATTAAGGGATTGTGCTTGTGAATATATAGAATATGTGGACACGATTCTGGGGCTGGAGGCATTTCCTTTAGTTTGAGAGCAGGCTGTGGATGCCCGCAGGTAAACAGTCGTGTGGGGAGCATGAGAAGCTGAACACATTGACTATCAGCTTTTTAATTAATCTGAATTCACGTGTAGATAGCTTGATAGCTGAGTAGGGGTGGGAATCTCTAGGGAACTCATGATTGGATCCAGAGGGCTACGATCCAAAGATAAAATAATTATCGATGCGTCGATGATTTTTATTTCTTAAAATAATCTAGTTAGACTATAATAATAATATACGGCCGGAGGGCTCAGACAGCTGATTGATGAAACAGCTGCATTTTAAAGAACGTCTGCTTCATTTTTATCAGCAGCTACAAAATCTGAGGTGGACTGTGAAGGTAACACTTTGCTTTTAACACGCACGTCTAGCAAAATGTACACACTGGTGAAAATCATCACACCCGCTGTATTTTGTTATTGGCACTACAAGAAAAAAAGGCTGATGGTGATGTTCTGCTCCTCATGAGAGAGAGAGATGCTCATTGGACTTGAAGTCCAACACCAGCTAATAAATCTTTATGATTAAAACACAGTATCCAGGAGAAACACAACTGGTCGTCTCAACAGAGGAGGCTGACGTGACCTGGACAAACATCACAGATACATCAATAAAAATACTGGAGCTTGACAGAGAAACCTTCCCCACAAACATATTTAAATTCCTGCCACCGGTTAAGATTTGGTGCTAACGGACACAGCATCAGACAGAGACCTTCGCTGCCCCGAGCCTGGGGCAGACACCCAGGGAGCCATGCAGCTCCACAGTCCACTTTCAGTGTTCAGTCTGGGTCTTTTCAGAAAGCGGAATCAACAGATAGCACCAGGACAAATGCTACAGCTGGAAATCTAGAAAGCTGTCTTTTTTTTATCTGCACAGCTCTAGATAATTTTCATCTGCAGTGGATCTCAAGAGAATGTACAAGATTCAAAAGCACCCACTGCACTCCGTGGTGCAACACCAAATTCAATTCTCAAGATTTCCATATGTCGAAACCAGAAAGGAACATTTTGGGATTAACACAGAATCGTTCACGAGTCAAGGTGGACAGTACCTGTTCTGAACTAGGCCAGAGGTATTCTGGAGCCAGCTCTGCACTGAACACAGATGAAATGTCTCATGTTCTCATGATACTGAAGGTAAGAAAGTGAGTTTGTATTCACCGAAATGTCGAAGCTGTTATGTCTAACTGTCAGACGCCGTGTGTGTGTAATGAAAAAGATTGTTTCAGAAAGCACTTACCACTGAGAAGCGTTGAAATGGAAGTAAACCATTCCGAGGCCGTATAAAAAGGCAGCATTCTGGGAAAACAGAAACAAGCGTTAAAGATTACAAACAGCAACTCAAACGTGCTTGAAGAGGGTTTTATGCTGTGTCAGCATTTGCATATAATGACAATGCCATGATAATAAAGGAGTTCCCTGGAGTCCAGGAACCGATCCTAACCAAACACTTCAGAACGTATAAGCTGCAAAGGCAGACATTATGGTCACTGCAGGAAATGTGACAGATCTTAAAATAATAAGAGATATGAGCATAACTCTGAATTACATAATGGTGTTGAAGACTGACTAGTCGCTAAGACAGCATCTCAGTCAATCACTACAAAAAGGACTGTCGCCTTATGCTTTCAAAATCACTGACTATGAGCGTGCCTGAGATAAAACCTGCGCTGTAACAGTTTTAAATCGTAGACGCAGTTAAACCTAATTCGATTTTTCAAGCTTCCTATGTTCACTTTGAATCGACTGTCCCAGATAACACATGTCACACATTTTAAAAAGATTAGAGTTGACACGTCGACTCACTGAACTTGAATCAATATATTTTAATCGATGACCACACCAGTCTGGCCCTGGCCAATAAAAGCTCTGCTGTTGGGCTCTAAGAGACGTCTGCCCCACGACATCATCTGGCAGAGACTGGGAGCTCGCACCCTCCCTTCACGGTGGAGATCTGTAAAACCGAGGATCCCCGCGCTGTCACATCTGATCACAGTCGAGCTCTTAGCGCCTCCGTTTAACGGCCATTCCAAACAGCGACACGTCAAATCAAAGGGGCCTTTTCATCCCCACTGACAGCGTGGAGAGGGCAGGCTGGACACGGTCAAACAGCTGATTGGACAATTTAAAGCCCAGGCCATGAGCGGGAACTCAGGGCAATCCAGAATAATACTGAAATACGGTAACGTTCACCGTGTTCTATTACGTTCCCGTAAAAGGTGCTGGAGACGGAACACTCAGTGAAAAGAGGGTGGGTACTGGACGTAACAGTCATCGGGTGGAAACAAACACTGCTCCACATGAACGAACACGATGCTCTGCAGCCGGGCGACAGATAAATAAACTGTTGGCTCAAATTAAAAGGTGGTGATATGTTAATAATGTGTTGACAACGTGTTTCTTGAGCCCAGAACAGAACAAAACAACAGACCAATAAGAAAATGTTGATTTTCTTTGAATAACGACTACACACTTGTTGAACTTCATGCTAGAGGTGTAAAGATGAGGTCTAAACATCAAGGACATAGACTGTGTGATTGCATCAGTCTTTCAGTCCCACACTGTGCACGATGGGTCCAATAATAATCTTTGTGGTAAATCAACGAAAACACTCGTGTGTTTTGAAAATCTAGAACAACTAACCAAGCTTCGGTCTGAGAGCTGGCAAGTCAATGCATTAAAAAAACTAGAATGGCCTGTGGTTAAGCCCACGCCTCTGCCAAGGCCCAACCGTCCCCTGAAATGTACACTAACTACGTGCACACAGAGGGTTAAAGTGGCCGGATCTTCAGTATGGAACAGATCTGATTGTTTAGGGACAGTGTGAACAGCACAGATCACATGCAATCTGATCTTTCATATCAGATTTGGGCCATTTTCAAATGTGGTTCTTAATTAGACAAAGATATGATGTTTTTGAAATGCAACCTCAGTCTGAACGGACATTGAGGTTTCAGACCTCATAAGTAATTGGGGCGACACATCTGTACAAGCAGAACTTTAGGGCTTGTGTTTGAAAGCATATCAAAACGCCTACATCAGGACCATGACCAGCTCAGACCGGAGTCTAATACTGTCCACATTTTAAAAGATAACGTGAAGAGCTTCATAAAACACAAGTGAGGCAATTGCGTAATGTTGAAATCCTATGTAACAATAATCACTAGAAAGACAAAAAACATTTTTTGGGTGCGCACCAAAATGTAAAGGGTTCTTCCCCAACTCACACCACATCCTTCCACCCAGTTTGTTGAAAATCTGTTCGACCGTTTCTGTGTAATCGTGCAAAACATCGAGGAGGAGATTGTGAAGCCGATTCACAGCCACAAAGAAGAGATAACATCAAATGCCGAATTCTGCAAAGTAAAGATACAACTGCTTCTTTTAGCAACAGCATTATGCTCTAATGTTTGTGTTCCGCTGCTCTTCATACTTGATTCTGAATGATGTTTGGAAATGCCGGTTGTGACTACAGTCAGAATGTGGGATTACTTTCTACGTTGGCAGTCTATGGGCGTGTCATAATTTAGGATCCAGTTCTGGATCGACCAGCAATGATTTTGAACAGTTTGTCTCTCAACTGTCAACCGTCGCCTGTGACACCTCAGAATTGGTGAAACACACGCAGGACAGATCTTCTAGGTCACATTGTTACTCTTCAGTTCAAAAGACAAAATGTTGACCACATGCAGAAATTCACAGGTTAACGTGTGAGCGTCCGTTATACATGTGACCATTTTAAGGAAGTCATTTTGAATCATGTTTGTTGCTTAGGACTCTCACCTCTGGCAGGAAACAATTGATTCTTTTGCCAAAATGCTTGACTGACATGTAATTTGCTTTTTAACGTTTGCTTTTCTAGCTAACCTGCAATCAAGTCCGCAACCTTATGAGCAACTGCAAAATATGGAAACTCTGCTTTGACCACAGCCTGACAGATCTATGACCAACTGTCAGACATTCCTTGGAGCCCATGCACGCTGCTCTATTAGCATTTATCACCATTTTGCTCGTCATGCAGTGACCTTACATGCACCGAAGAGTTCTTCACGTGTCACAGAGATCACATACATGGAGCTGAATAACCAGCCAACAGGGTTGTGATGTGTGCAGCTCGCTCTCTCTTAGTCATCGTTCAACAGAACATTACAGTTGACTCCACTCTGCATTGGAGGTGTTTTCTATTGTTTGGCTTAATACATAGACAAGAACACTGGATTTGGATTTAAACTATAAGGTTTCAGTGGTGGGTTTCAGTTTTACAGTGTCTGATCATGTTCACAGTCATAGAGCTGCATCAAAACATTCCAACGTGTCCCAGTTTCAGGGGAAATGCGGCAGAAGAAAGAGAAGCAGGCTGAAAGCTAAAGGCCTCTGAAAAAAGGAAGAAATGACGACAGCTGCAGAGCAGATCTAACAGAGTTTAGACAAAATACTGCAGCCTGTGCTCTGCAAACATGCAGAACTATGTGGACCCAACAGCAGACCACACAAACAACAATTTACAACGCTGGAAAGAACAGAAGGTCCTTAAGAGCAAAGTGTTCCACGTGTGTACTGTTTTGCAAACTCACCTTCCAGTAGTCTGACTGTAAACTGAAGTACCTCTGGTATGCAGATAATGCTGCGTAAACGAATATTGTACAGAAGGAGAGACAGAGGGAGGGAATGATTAGTGACAATGTTAAAAACTCAACATAATCAATTCATCTAAACTGTGTCACTTCCTGTGAGTCCTCCAGGTCTCAACTGATCCCGAGACACGTTTCCATGAGAGGAAGAGGAGGACGAACAGTAAGAGGCAGGAAGATTCACACACTGAGACTCTCACCTTTCTGATAATCCTCCAGCAGGAGGTTGAAGTGGCCCAGCTGACAGAAAATGTCAGGGTCCACTTTCCCCTCTGCTTTCAGGATGAGGGCATCATAGCAGCTAACAGCCTGAAAGAGAAATCGAAAACAGTGAAGGTTTGAGCCGCAGCGACAGCAGCACTGAAGAATACTGAGCCTGACGGTTTGTATATCCTGTGCATGTTACAGAAAAACACCATGTCACAAACAGCCAGTCTAATTACAACCTGACCTTAATGCTGAGGCTGTTTATGTTTATAAGAGGTGCTGATCAGATACCGCTGACCGATGAGCCACCAAGCCACGGGGGACGTTTTGCATAGTACCAGCTGTACGCCCAAATATGGAGCTTGTCAGTCAGTATTTAAACAACGGCTAAACAAATTACTCTTGATGGCCGGTGAGGAGGAATGATTAGTGTGTCTGCGTGTGCACACTCATATGTGCAACAAAGCAATTATGTTGGACGCAATGTGTCATTGTGGAGAAACAATTTCAGCTCATAAAAAGGGTAATTTGCTCTTTTTATAGAACATCACCTTCACTGATGTTTTCTGAGCTTTACGCACACAAATTTAAAATGGCTACGAGTTCAGGTTTTGTCGGTTTTGTCACGAATCTGAATCAAAGAAGTGGGTGAAACACTTTTCAATATTACGTTCTTGCAAAAGTCACTAAGCCAGACTTGTTTAGTTTTTGTAGCATTGAGGTTGTTATGTCTGTAACACGGCATGCGACGCAGGTATTTAGAACTACAAAAGAAGATTAGGATCTCTCTAACACGTGGGGCCTGCAACACTGCCACATTCAGTTATCTGGTTACCGCAGTCAGCAACATTCATATGATAATATATACTTTATATTTGTGTCTTGTTTTGAGGAAGCAAGTAGCTTCTGATGTCCTGGATCACACTGATCTCCATGGAGCACAGGAAGCGTTCAAGTTACACACTCAGGTATAAACTGAAGCTGTTTTCAGACATGAACACCAGAGAATGTCCTCACAATGGGGTCCAGGGTTTTCCTTTCACCCATAGACAAAGCAGCAGGAGTTCACGACCACACAGACATCATTCAGGTGAGGGGTGGCGCAGCAGACAGAGGCAGGATGTAGCGTTCTGCTGCGGAGACCTCGTGTTTTGTTTACGGCACCCATCTCCAAAAACTCTCTGCGTGTGATGCTCCACTTCCACAAAACATATTTGCATTCTGTTGTTTTTCATGACGGTTGCGTGTTGTAGACGCCATCGACACATCGAATCCTCCAGAGAATCTCCTGATGTTTACTCACAGCCTCATTTGAACATTAGCTGGAGTTTTTAACATTACACATGCAGCCCCTGTGGATAATGTCAGGAGATTATTCAGAGTTCAGTGCATGTCCGAAAGCAGCTTCGGTCGTGTTGTAAGTGAGCCAATGTATAAGATCATAGATGTGTTAAAATTTAACATTGTGCATTATTACATTATATTGCATCGTTTAGTGTTGGACGGCCGACTGTTCTCATTTAAAGGGTCAGCGTATTCAAATAAGTACATAGAATGAGCTTTGTGCTGATTTAAATCCAAAGAGCTAATTCCACTGTAACTTTGAGAGCTGCTGTGTGCGACGAGGAGTCTCAACATTCAGTCACAATACGATTCCACCTCACCACCATGGTCTCCCCCTCTCCCCATGACGGAGAGCATCTGTGTTCATGTTCACAACAAAGAATCACTCTCACATACATGTTTCCTCGACATTAAACACATGCACGCACAAATCATGCATTGCCGCTCACACCAAGCTCAGGCCCGGCAGAGCGGCCTGCACAAGACACTTCCATGTGCATCT